>NW_024870779.1:9175000-9393334 GCF_019054845.1 Dipodomys spectabilis
CCTAAAGCAAGTGCTAGAGCTTTTAAGAGAACAAAGTTTGGATACAGAAGCATGGCTCAAGTGGTAAAATGCTTGAGGCTCTGAGTTCAAAGCTCAATACCACACACAAAAAAGGGGTGAAGGAAGATAGACAATAAAGTTTATGCCTCTATAGTTTCTACAGTTTCGGATGTGCTTCTATAGCAGCCAAAAACAATGTAAATCAATAACGACGACTATATTTAAGTGAAATTTTATATGTAAAATCAAGCTATAGGCTTAGCTTTCCAAGTCAATGACAAGTAGGCTTTGAAGTCACAGATTACTCAGAAACAATTATTTCTAAATTAAACTGCTGAAACTTTTCAAAAAGGAATGTGTGGCAGTCATATAAAACCCCATTTATCACCTACCTGAGCTGGGGGCATGACAGTTGCAGGTAAGGGATTAGAAATCATTGGTCCAAAGATATCCAGATCATCAGTTAGGGCTGGCACTGTGGTCACGTTCCCATTGGTCACTGGAGCCTCAGCAGGGCCATCTGTGAAAATATAGATGCTTGTGTTGATAATGTCTTGAATTACATAAAAACATTATTTTTAAATTATGAGGTTTAAAAACAGAACAACTCAGCCAGGCACTGGTAGCTCACACCTGCAATCCTAGCTACTCAGGAAGCTGAGATCTGAATATCAGTTTAAAGCCCGCCCAGGCAGGAAAGTCCATGAGACTCTTATCTCCCACAAACTACTCAGAAAAAGCCGAATTGGTGCTGTGGATCACATGGTAGAGCACTAGCCTTGAGCACAAAGAGGCTCATGGACAACACTCAGATCCTGAGTTCAAGCCCTAGAACCTGGGGTTGGAGAAGGCAGGAACCACCAAAAACAGAACAACTAAAAAATCCTCTATCTATCAGGATATATGCCTATTCCCAAAGAAATGAACTTTCAGTTTTATTTTCTCAGGATATTCTTTATCTGCTAGCTTCTAGAAATAAGCAAACCCCTTTTAACAAATGTTATAGTATTTGACATTGTTCTGCATATTGATTTTTGAAATACACTCATTTTTACCTACTCTGGAAATACAATTTGAAAGTTTAGTATGTCTGACATGTATTTTAGACACAATGAAGAAATATACTGACTAGAAAAAAAAAAGCCAAACGGTACTTAAATTGATTCTATAGTAAACACTTAAAAATCTCTGAAAATACAACCTTTAGGATTTTCCAAAACATCTATTTTTCTAATACAGAATTATACAGATACACACTGACAGTTTCTTTTTCCCTAGTAAAAAATTTAATTTTAATAACGCAAAAAGAAGTATATCTCATTTTGTGTATCTCCTTTTAAAAAGTGCCAAAAAATAGAGAGATTTGCAAGTTGAAAAAGAAGTGGTAGGAATGAACTGAGTTGGGTGGGCTGAATTGTGTGAAATGAGTTGAATGAATTGAAAATGAGTTGCATGGACTGAGTTGAGCAAAATGAGTAGAGTGACTTGGGTTGAATGAACTGACTTAATGAACTGAGTCGAGCGGACAATTTCCAAGTGCAAGCAAGGTTCCAGGGAGCTTGATAGTCTAGTCAGCCTTTTATTTTTAACAATTTTCAAAATCATCTGACCTCTCTTTCAGACCATACCCTTCTCAAATGTAAACCAAAAAAAATATTTAACAAGTCTTTCAACATTTAACTGGTACAAAGCCAGAACTCAAATATTTGGCAAATTTTAATGGAAAGTCTTCTATTTACTGTCTCTTTTCACCACAAACCAAAGACAGTCATTGTTTTCTTCTCTTTCTATTGTTTTCCTATTGAAGCTTAAGTGAATTACTAAAAGTAAATCATTAACTTATGAATAAATAGCACATTCGTTTTTACAATCTATATATAGGTGTGTGAAACCCAAATAAGGTTAATTTGGAAAATAATAACTACAAGTATTTTTCAAGTTATCTTCAGTGATAGCACATTATCAAAAACCATAAAAAGAAACATGTATTTACACGTGTTATAAATAACAAAGTTAACTCATTTTATCAACTCATTCCCCTCAAAATCAGTTCATTCCCACCCCTTCTACTTACACCTTGGAAATTGCTAATTCACTGATGAAAATATACAAACAAAACATTAAGAGAATTAAAATGATTTATATATGAAAGTAATTTTTTTATTTCTAATTCTTTTAAGTAACATTCATTTTGAAGCTAGATCTCTTTAAAGAACTTGTTTTCTGTTTTACTCCAAATACTAACCATAAATAAAGGAGTATTTTAAAAGGACAGAGTAGATTTAAATATACAACTGAACATTTTTTCACATTTCAGTAAATAATGTGAATAAGCAGAGTTGGGAATGAGAACAACCTCATCAACTACAAATAGCACATTATATTTTAGCAGACCTACTGTGTTTACTTAGAAGTTAGTTATGCTTAGCAAATACATGAAAGTATTTATATCAGTAACAATTAAAAGCTCAGAAGAATATTGTTTTGTTGTTGTTTTGTGCTAGTCCTACGGCCTGAATTCAGGGCCTACTATGCACTATCCTCAAGAATATTTTGCAAAAGGCTAACGTTGTGCCACTTAAACCACAGCTCTACTTCTGTCTTTTCGTTGATCAATTGGAGTTAAGAATCTCACAGATGTTTTCTGCCCAGGCTGGCTTCAAATCACAATCCCCCTAGCTCAGCCTCTGGAATAGCTAGGATTATAGACATGAGCTACCTGCACCCAGCAGCTGTTGCATTATAGTTTAATGTGTACATATAAATGTCCAGTGTTCTTGATCAGTCACCTCTTCATTATTTGGCTTTTGAAATCACATTTTACTACTCCTCACAGCCTTTAGGAGTATAAACATGACTGCTAGAATGCCTACTGTCATGGCCCTAGAGCAAAGCTTGAATTATGATCATTAAGTTTTTAATACAAAAGTGATGCATGCTCGTAAAAATTTGAAGGTATGCAAAAATGAAGAAACTGGAAGTCCATCATGGGGATGGTGACTGTTGCAGAACAGATGTATTTAATACCACTGCCTGTGCACTTAGGAATGGTAAATTTTATGCTATCTGTATTTTATCATGATTTTTTACAAAGGTATATGACCATACAAAAATTTTTATATAAAATGATAGACCATGGGGATGGGAAAACTACATCCTATTACTGAATGAACTTATTACAACTTAATCAACTAATGATTAATGGACATTGCAAGTTCTAGATTTTCACTCTGACAAGAACAGAACCACGACCATCTATGTTCCTTAATGTAAATTATACAAAACAACTCATGTCCTTACTCTGAAAATTACTGACTTCTATTTCACTAGCATGTCAAAAACAAGGTCCACTCTCTCACTTTTTAATTGCATTTTAAAACTGGCCTCCTGAACTCTCAGGTTCTTCACATAAAGTAGGCCCCTGAAGTAAAATTCTTTCCTGACAGGCCTAATCAGTATTTTCTTCTAACCAGATATCTTGCCATGAGAACCAAAGACTCCTCTATTCTCATACCAGTACCAGACTTACCCTTTTCTCTATACTTTAGTCTTTCCTGCTTATATGACCATAATGATGGGTTCTAGATTTCACTACCATCAATTTTCCTTGTTACTGCAAAAGCCATACCCCTACACAGCATCTAAATTAAAACTTTTCAGCCTAACAAAATTAATAAATACAAGTTCCCAATGGGCTCCAATATTTGTCAATTTTACTGTTTGATTTGACTTACAAAATACATTTCTTTAAAAGGATTGTTTTATTTTTAAAAACTTGGTTTTTAGCTTTCAATATTTCAAAAAGATAAAGAATCATTATCCATTACCATCACTTTTATCCTAGATGTTTTAAAGTTTATATTATCATTTTTATTGCATGAAAGATGAGATCCCTTTTTATCTTCAGTTACAGAAACTAGTTCAGAAAGAAACTGAAATATTTCAATGTACCTCAGCTAGTTAAGTAGGAAAGCTTGTACTACAATGGAGTCTTCTGACCTGGGGAGCTAGGGCTGTTTTCTTTAAATTATTTTCATCAAAAGCCATGAATTTACAAGTATACCTCACTACAAAGAAATAACTTAAAATCTGAAAATTAAAAACCAACTTTTAAATAATTTGTAATTATTTGAATTAAATTTGCAAAGCAAGAATTGAATGGTTTGAAACTTTTTTGAGGCTGCACTCAAACACTTCCTCATCACGTCCATTACTCTGTTGTCCCCCTGTACCGAGCCCAACATCTTACCAATTTATAGGGAGGAATACAGGTAGAGGTGGGCTGAGCACAAAGCTGGGATACAATATATACTCAGCTACTGAAGAGTACTTCAAACCCATTGGCAAAAGAATGAATTCATCTAATCAAGGGCCCAGTAATAGCACATTCTTTCCTGACTGGAAAAAAAAACAAATAAACTCAATAGAGCACAAAAGCACCTGGACACCAAAATACTACCTACAGTTCTCAGAAAGGTAGTTTAAGTTAGAAAGGCCAGGTGCCAGTGGCTCATACCTGTAATCCTAGCTACTAAGGAGACTGAGATCTGAGGATCACAGTTCAACGCCAGCCCGCGAAGGAAAGTCCATGAGTCTCTTATCTCCAATAAACTACCACAAAACCAGAAGTGGTGCTATGGCTCAAGTGGTAGAGAACTAGCCTGGAGCTGAAGAGCTGTGGGACAGCTCCCAGGCCCAGAGTTAAAGCCCCATGACAGACAAAAAAAAAAAAAAGAAGAACAGGGCTTGTACAAATGAAGTGGTTTAAATAGTGCATATCACCATAATTTAACATTTTTATTTGTAATGGTTTAGGTTATGCCTTGCTTATGTGCACACGCGCGCACACGCACGCACGTGCACGTACACACACACAAAAACCCGGACAAACAAAACTTCTTTTAACCATAAGTGCATTCTATGAGATAATGAGAATATCTGTGCATACAAGTAATGGAATTCACCACACTTTGTTCAGTTAAAGAACAGTTGTAGGAAGTCAGTAGCAAGAGAAGGCTCCCTTTCATTAGTATGGAGAAACAGTAGTGAGAGTGGGAGTAGTGACAGTGGGAGATTAGAGTAGAAGAAAAGTCTTAAGGCAATTGGAAGAAGTTTATTGTAAAGAAGCACAAAAGACTCCTTGAAAAGGAATGAGAAAACAGGAGAAATTATAATAATGCAGTAAAATGAAGAAATGATTTTGATCTTAAGGGCATGATATCAAACCTACAATTAGTAGCTAGTGGGTAATATTTCAGATTAGTGTTTTCTATTATGATAGATGAGTGCTTATTTTAAACTGTCCACATAACAGAAATTGACAAGAAAGGCTAAAATGTTTTAAGCTATAGGAATGTTTTTAAATCAATGTTAGATCTTACACAAACATTAAGGTGTAACCAGCACACATTATTAACGCATTTCACATCATTATGAGAACATTTCAAATAAGACAAAGTCTTGATGCCAATCACTATCACTTAGAAGTCCTTACTACAATGAGTGAGGTTGTCAATTCTGTTAACTGTCTATACCAGAAACCCACCTCACAACAATAATCCAAATAAGGACAAGGTAAAAAGTATTTAAAATGCTACTTAGTTTCTTCTTCTAGGCCTGTGGTGGAATTTATAAATGAAAACAATATACTTTATATTTCAATAAGAGTGGGGAATGGGAGGGAAGAAGGTAGGGATCATGCTCAGCCCAAGGTCCCTTTCTGAGGCATGTTTACAATGAGCTGCATCATATCTACTTCAAACCAGACCTCCCACACACCTCTGGTTTACAGTTAGTAAACGATGGGTAACTAATTTCTTCCTATTTAACCCTAAGATTTCAGGCAAGGATTTGTGTGTGTGTGTGTGAACTGGTAAATATTTTAAACTGTCCATAACAGAAAGTGACAAGAAAGATAAAAATGTAGGTAGCCCAGTGACTCTACCTCCCATATGTTCCTCTAGTCCAGGGACTACAAAGTATCAGCCTTCCTATGTGCTTTTTCCATTTTTAATGGTATCTGAATGTATTCAGCATGGACAAACCCTGGTATGTTACAAGGCTCTTTACTTACCACCAGCAATATATATATATTTATATTTATAATCAGAGTCTTGTCCAGCTTTTTCTGTCCCTGACTGGCATAAAGCAAATGCTTCATTACATGACAATCTGAAATACTTTCTAAACATAGATGTCTTGGCTACAGTGGCTACAGTGGCTAAAAGCAAAAGTTAGGTAATCCTAATTTTGTTGGGATGAAAAGGGAAATAGTGACCAGTATTTTTGAAGATGTTAAATTTTCTTTCAGTTCCCATCTAGTACTAACTGAGCCTTCCTTCTTCAAAATGTCTTGCCCTGATCAGAATTATAACCTTTTTATCATGCTTTCAGTTACACTATGTATAAGTAAAATTTACAATATATGCCATGGTCTAGATGTAACACTACCTTTATAAAATTAACTTTTGCACACATAATTAATGTTGCATTACAGTTATTTGATGGACTTAATCTCTATTCCCTTGAGAGATCATTAAAGTATAAGTAAATGGTGGGTAAAGATTTCCTGCTTTGGTGTTTAGGACCACATTTTCCCTTGTCCCTATAATTATTGTCTTTGGATCTATCTGTGATTTGAAGGAAATGTGGGTGCTCCATTATTTGGTGAGTAGATATTTAGAACTGTAATATCCTCCTGAAGGAGAGATCCCTTAATCACTATGTAATGATCTTCTTTATCTCTTCCCACTTAATTTAATTTGAAGTCTATTTTATCTGATACTAAGATTGCAACTCCTGCCTGTTTATGGGGGCCATTTGCTTGGTAGACTTTATCCCAGCCTTTCACCTTCAGAATATATTTGTTTTTGTGGGTAATGTGTCTCTCTTGAAGACAGCAGATAGGAAGATCTTGCTTTTTTATCCAACTAGACAATCTATGTCTCTTATTTGGAGAGTTAAGTCCATTAATATTAGAGTTAGGACTGAGAGGTGTTTGTTCCTGCCTTTTTATCCATTTTGGGGAGGGTGGGGGTGGGAGAGAGCTGTGCCTTGGCTGTTCATGATCTTTGTGGGCCATTTCATTGCCAATACCCTGTTCTTTTTGGTTTTCTATATGTAGAACGTCTTTGAGGATTTTTGGCAAAGTTGGTTTGGTAGCGATATATTGTTTCAGTTTTTCCTTGCTGTGGAAGGTTTTTATTTGTCCTTCCGCTATGAATGAGAGCTTAGCTGGGTATAAATTATTCTTGGTTGGTAGTTATTTGTCTTTAGGCATGGCATCCTTGCTTTCATGGTCTCTGCTGAGAAGTCTGAGGTTTTTCTGATAGGCTTACCTGTATAGGTGATTGTTGTTTTCCCTGGCAGCTTTAAGAATTCTTTCCTTAGTTTCAATCCATCCTGTACAGACTATATGTGGTGGTGGGATGTCCTATTCTGGCCTGGTCTATTTGGGGTCCTAAAAGCTTCTTGTATCTGGATGGGTCTGAGCTTTTGCATATTTGGGAAGTTCTTTGCTAGGATTCTGCTGAATATATTTCCTAATGTGTTGGCTTCCCTTTCCAGGCCCTCCTCTACATCTATTAGTCTCATATTAGGCTTTCTGATTGTATCTTGTAGCTCCTGCAGTGATCTGTCATGCTTCTTGGTTTTGTTATGAATATCTGTGTGCTCTTTCTCTATGGAGTCTAAACTACCTTCTGCCTCAGAGATTCTGTCTTCTGCTTCCTCTATTCTGCTTTCAAGACTTTTTACTTTGCTATTTATCTCCCTTCCTTCTTGCTAGTCTTTTTTTTTTTTTGGTCGGTTGTGACGCTTGAACTCTGGGCCTGGGCGCTATCCCTCAGCTCTCCACAGCTCAAGGCGAGTGCTCTACCACTTGAGCCACAGTGCCACTTCTGGTTTTCTGAGTCTTTTATTGGAGATAAGAGTCTCATGGAGTTTCCCACCTGGGCTGGCTTTGAACCATGATCCTCAGATCTCAGCTTCCTGAGTAGCTAGGATTATAGGCGTGAGCCACTGACACCCAGCTTGTTGGTCTTTCTTAATGGTGTCCAGCTCTTATTGAGGTTTTAAGTCTTGAATAGATTGCCTTACCTCATGGAGTTGGTTTTCGGATTTGTTTTTCCACTCCTTTATCTGGGTTTCTATCTTTTCATTGGACTCTTTCTCCTTCTGTTGGGAGTTCCTTTATCTTTTTATTTGTGGAGGCCATGAAGTATCTTTTTATTTGTGGAGGCCATGAACTTGTCTATTAGTTTCTGGTTGGCTCGTCAAGTTCAGTTATAGCCTTATGCAGGGTGTTCAATTTTTCATTCAGATTTACCAGCCATGCTTTTAAAGTATCTTGAGTATTATTCTCTAGGTCATTCTGGGACTGCTCTATAGCTTATTTATGTGGAGATAGAGTTGGGGCTAGTTGATTGGACATGTTTCTTGTGTTTTTATGGTTAGTTCTACCCATTTGGCGACAAGAGCCACTCCAATACAACAATAGGATGGTGTTTTAGGGCAGGAGCCAACCAAAATAGGATGGCGTTTTAGGGCAGGAGCCAACCTGGTGCCGTGTAGATGTATAGAACTTAGGATTTCAAAATTATGGGTAGGTGTTCCCCTATTTAGCTCTCTTTTTCTTTGCTTAGAGAAGAATGTTGTGGTTCTAGGGTAGAGATTACATATAGTTGTAACTTTCTAGGGGTTTTTTTGTTGTTGTTGTTTAATGAGGTCTTAATAGAACACAGCTATGCTCATGCATTATATACTGTCTATGGCCAAGTAGTTATTGGAGACTCTGTATGCCCATAAAGCTTAAAATATGTTCTTTTTATTTTTCTATAGAAAGTTTGCCAATTCTTGTTCTAAACAGAGGCTGCTCTGTCAACAAGGGTTCTGAAGTGTAGATGACATATGGTAGAGCAATACCTAATTTGTGATGGACATAGCATGTAATGCTATATTTTAAATATGTTTGTTACCATAGCATAAGCTAGAACACTCTAACTTATACAGAAATTTTAACCTAACTTCTTACATAGTAAGTATCATCAAATACTCCTACTTTACCACTAACTCCTTTGTGGTCACTTTTCTAGAGTACTTTAGGGTATAGCACTTGAATCTCCTCTGGTTAGCCTATGTTCATTCTCTTAGTTGAGAACTTCAAGCAACATTCACAGACTGATGACTTCCTCATGTGGACCTCTCCTAAATTTATAATCCACGTAACTGCATAATTAAGACCTCAGTTTACCTGGGTGCCAGTAGCTCATGCCTATAATCATACTCTGGAGACTCAGATTTGAGGACAGCAGTTCAAAGCCAGCCCAGGCAGCAAAGTCTGTGAGACTCTTATCTTCAATAAATTACAACAAAAGCCAAAAGTGTAGCTGTGACTCAACTGAAAGAGCACTAGCCTTGTGCAAAATATACTCAGGGACAGCGCCCAGGCACTGAGTTCAAAGCTCCAAGACCAGTATCAAAATAAACAGCAATCCTATCCTACTGATTTTGCTGAAAGCTAACACACTTATTGCCCTTTCCTCTTTAATTCTCCTTTTGTTCTCTCATTTTACACAGGTAATTGGTTAGCAAATCCTACTTGATTTATCCAATAGGTATATCTCCAACATATACTCAAAATCTAATTAATATAGTTTATTACCTCCAATTACTAAGCCACTGTCATCTCTCATCTATATATATTATTGCAATAGTTTTTTTGTTATTATTTTTTGTACCAGTATTTGGGCCTGAACACAGGACCATGCATGCACTCTTAGCTTTTACACTCAAGGTTTTTGATTTACCACATGAGTCACACCTCCACTTATAGCTTTTTCTGGTTACCGAAAATAAGAGTCTCATGAACTTTTCTGCCTGGGCTGGCTTTGAACATTGATCCTCAGATCTCAGGCTCCTGAGTAGCTAGGCTTACAGGAGTGAACCACCAGATTCCCTGCTTCAAAAACTCTTTTTGTTTCTAGCCTTGCCTTTCTATACTCTTATTTATTCTCAGCCAAGAAGTCAAAATAATTTCTTAAATATGAAAAACAGTTTATTATATCTTCGCTATGTCTCCAATTGCTGAGTCCAATGATTTCTCAATCTCCATTCTGCTTTATCAGTCAGAAACATTTCAGACAACTATTTTATGTTTTTCCAAGTCATTCAAATTAAAAGCTAAAATTTGTTTAAAATCATCTTGATTCCTCACTTCTCTGTCATTATTTGCCCAGAACATTACAATTAGCTATTCTGTTGTTGCTGCACAAGCAGGCTGCCACTGGAGACCTTTTACATTTGTTATTCTCACTTCCTGGCATGCTCTTGCCTGCAAATCTAGATATGTATACCTTCATCAGATTTGCTCCAATGATACCTACATGTGGTATCACTATTTACCTTAATAAAATTACAACTACTCTCCTTTTAACTGTCACTCACCCTAATAACATTTTACTTAACTATTATCTCCTCAAGTAGAAAGGAAGCTCCCAGAAGGCAAAGATTATTACTGTCTTTCTTTTAGAACTATCTCTCTAGTGCCTACAATGATGCCTGGATACATACTCAATATTAACCACATTATCATCTAGATCTTATATTTTAAAATTATAAATGTAAATATATGTAAATTATACCATATAAAATAAATGATATATTTATATATGTATACATTTTATTTATATTTATATATAATATATAAAATTTTAAAAATTTAAATTACATATAAGAATAAAATATAAAAGTTATAAATAATGAAACAGAAATTCAGAATGGCAAAGAAATGCTGTAGTAAAGAAAAAGAAAAATATATTTCCTCACTTCAGTAGTAACACTTTTTCTTTTTTCTTTCATAGACAGCAAAGAAAATAAAATACCAAAGTTCTGAGGACAGAATTCATGCCTGAATATTCAGAGCTCCTGGATTAAAGCCTTATTTTCAAAATTACAGTTGTTTTTTATATTTCTAATATACTATTTTTAACCACCAGAAGAATTTTACCTCCAGGGATTACATCTTTAATGGCATGAAAGCTTACTAAGAAATGAATAAAACATTCAAATGTAATTTTTAACACAAAACCAATTTACTTAATAGGAAGACCAGTTTTTTTGAAAAGCAGTGTATCATGTTCAAATTTATCCTTCAATCAACTGACTTTCATTATCTTCTTTTGGTTCTCAATATTTCTAAAATTTATAAATGTTAAAATGTTCATTATAACTCCAAGACTCAGATATTACTAAAAATAACTATTACAAGCCAATTATTTTACAAGGAAGAAAAAGTAAAATATTAAAAGGAGCAGATAAGATATTGGCTAAAAAATCTTGTCTCCAGTTTTTGCTTTTGCTGAAATGGCTGAGGTGAGTTCTTTTTTTTTCTTTTTCTTTTTTTTTTGGTCAGGCGTGGGGCTTGAACTCTGGGTTTGGGCGCTGTCCCTGTGCTCTTTAGCTCAAGGTGAGCAGTAGCTTGAGTCACAGCGCCACTTCTGGTTTTCTATTGGTTTATTGGAGATGAGAGTCCCACAGACTTTCTTGCCTGGGCTGGCTTTGAACTGTAATCCTTAGATCTTAGCCTCCTGAGTAGCTAGGATTACAGGCATGAGCCACTGACATCCAGCTCTGAGATGAGTTCTTAGATGTTTGCTTTCTATTTTGAATGAATTATCTATGTATAAATCCTTCAAAAGGCTTTGTGTGACTGAATATTCTAACCTTTTCATCTTACTAAAGCATTAAAAATGTAGTCATATTCTAAATTTTAAAAAGGAGCTTACAGTTTTCGAAGACAGACACAGTACATGCACTTCTTAAATAAAAGCCTGTTTACTTACCATGGAAAAAAATATGTATCTGCTAGTCATGAGAAGAAACAGGACATTAAATTAAAATGAGCACTTTTTACTATGATGAAGAATAAGATGTGAATTAGCCACTATGTGATCTGTATATCAAATACAGTTTAAATGAACAAAGTAAATTTAAATTTACACCTACATGTTTTACAATAGGCTATTCCACAATTATTTTGAAAAACTGAGTGGGAATGGGGCTAAGGAGAAAAAAGAACCCACTATTTATTTTGAACTGTCACATCCACCAAGCCCTTTGAAGATTAACTTGGATATTTTCCCCCAAGGACCCCATTTCTTGTATTTCAGTGAAGAAAGTACTGACAAGACACTGGCTTTCTTATTAAAGGTTTCTGTTTTGTGATAAATCTGCAAAATAACCATACTATATTAAAATGTACTTAATATGCATCTTTTAGTTTAGAGTCATCTTTTAAGCTAAAGCCACAATAGTCACACTTCAAGAAAAGGTTTTGTTTTGTAACCAATGGTGGTTTTCATTTATTATTACTTACCAAGTCCTAAAAGATCAACAGTGGGCTCTGCAGCCTTCTTAGGGCTGGTGCTTTTTCTAGTCTCCAGTTGTTGATCTTCTTTCTTTTGTAGCTTTAAAATAAATAATAAAATTTGTTAATTTTTCTTAAATAAAATCAAACAAATCTTTTAAGCCACTTGGATAGTTAATATAAGGAATTATGTGAAACAGTATAATGAAGCACAGAGCAATTTTTAAAAATAAAGAATAAGTAAACAATGGTCTTTGAACACAGAATGGCAATCTTACACATTTTAGAAGTCAAAATAGTAAATATACAATCTTAACCCCTAGTATAATTGTTCGTAGCCATTATACTCTTTGTGTGAATTATTTTGAAGAAATGAATTTCATGTTACTTCCTTGCTACTACTAATATACTTCTATTACTTCCTTGCTACAACTAATATACTTCTATTAGCCAAGGCTGGGGTTGGCCTTTGAGTCCCATCATCCACATTATCAGTGCATGAGATGCAACTGCACCAAAAAAAGCCCAATGACTTGTTTTACAACTCCTGATTCTTCATAGCTAATTATTTTTCTGTGTGTGTGTGTGTGTGTGGTGTGTGTGTAGGTATACACACACACATGTGCCTTGACTCAGGGATTGAGCACTGTCCCTGAGCTTTTTTTTTTTGCTTAAGGATAATGCTCTACCACTTGAACACTTCCAGCTCTGTGGTGGTTAATTGAAGATACAGAGTTATGGACTTTCCTGCTCAAGCTGCTCTTTGAAACATACTCCTCAAATTTCGGCTTTCTCATTAGTTAGGATTACAGGTATAAACTACAGCTCTTAATTATTGTTTTAATGTAATATTTGATTATTTCTCAGAAGCTGAAATTAGATACACATTCAGAAGTCTTTTCCTCACACATACAAAAACAATGTTGCATAGGACATGATGAAAAGACCTTTAGCTCTCAATTTGAAAGCCTATCTCTCTAGGAAAATAAAACATTCATTTATTTACTTATTGCAAACTATTCCTACAAGATCATTTTCTACCATCAGTATTTAAAGAATTTATATTATATATACTTGTTATAGGTTCACTTTTTATTACTACTTATACAGATATCTAACTTCTATGTTATACATCTTCTAACTTCTATCTGCTTCACTTGTTTTCTAGTTACTGTCTCCCTCAGATAATTTTCTACTCAACATATGTCTGCAGACAGAGCCTGAGACATGCAAAATACTGCTGTACCATGGAATACTGCTGTAGCTTCAGTTCCTGAAATTATTTTGAATTCTTTTCCCCAAGCAAGTTTGAGTTTTAACCAATACTGGAGGTTTAAAAGTTCAGAAGGACAAAGGTCACGTTTTCTCCCATATGTGTACGCTACCCCAATATACAAATACATATAGATAGATAGATAGATAGATAGATAGATAGATAGATAGATAGATAGATAGATAGATATACATATGGTCCTGAATGCACATATGTACATACAATTGTGAATACACATAGACACAAAAAATGTGTATGTATATATGTTTTTAAATTATGGAAATGTTTACAAGGATTAGAAGGGGAACATACAAATAGAATGATAACAAAGTAAGCAACTCTTTTCTACTGGTTATATTGGTAGAACTTTCTCCTAACCTTCCTTCTTTCCTCCACTCATTTCACTGGATAGTCTACATTACCATAAACATTCAAACAAACTAGTGAATCTAGGGATCAGATGGAAACACCTATAAATTTAAAATATTCCAGTACCAAGGTTTTCATTGGTCATACCACTACCTACCATACTGCTTGAACATGTTTTATGCTTAATAGGTACTTTAGGAAACTTTAAAATTGTAAATAAACACTCTATCAATTAAGTGAGGCTCAGCTAAGTAGGAACAGACTAACTAAAACTTTCATTTTTCCTGTTACCCAAATTTAGAATTCTTACTTTGGTAAAATATTGAATCTTCAGAAGAAGTATCAAATATAATCCAAACCTAACTGAATTCCTCCTTAGTCATTTCAGGCTAAAATAACATTTCAAAACAATTCCAATTAAAATGATTCTTTTACCACCAAATTATCATTACCTCTTTAAATACTGCTCAGTATAAAACTATCCATCATTGCTTAAAAAGGGGAGGAAAAACAAAAATCAAATAATGTAAATAATCTCCAATAATTGGACTCCTCACTCCCAGAATCAGAACTATAAAAATCCTTCTCAGATACCCAACACATCTACTTGTGTCCTAAGAGAATTTCTTCCTTTTCCTTGGATATCAATTATATATAGTTTAAGCAGATTCTTCCCAGCCATTTTCAAATGAAACTGTATAAAGAACCTAAATATAGCAGTGTTAGGGCAAAGAGAAACTTTAACAAGAAGAGAATAGCCTAGTTTATCAAAAGTACACATCCAGTAGCTGGTTTGAGCATCCACTTTATAGACTCTAACTAGAAAATTTTGCATGTTAAAAAAAGAAAAGAGCTGGGCACCAATGTCTCAGGCCTACAAGCCTGGCTGATACTCAGGAGGCTGACATCTCAGGATCGTAGTTCAAAGCCAGACTGGGCAGAAAAGTCTGTGAGACTGTGATCTCCTATAAACTACTCAGAAAATGCTGGATGTGGTGCTGTGGCTCAACTGGTAGAATGCTAGCCTTGAGCACAAAGAGGCTTGGGACTGTGCCCAGGCCCAAAGACTGGGGGCAGACGAGGGTGGGGAGGGGGAGGGAGGGAGGGAGGAAAGGAAGGAAGGAAGGAAGGGGAAGAAGGAAAGGAAGGAAGGGAAGGAAAGGAAGGGAAAAGAAAGAGAACAAAAAGGTAAGTATGTTGTATTTGCACATTTGTACTCACATGTAAGCATAAATCTGGACCATAATGTGATTGTTATTTACTACTGAAGTGGTTAAAAACCACTTCTCTGAAGACAGTGGCCTGTGCTCCTACAATGGGTCAGATTATGAGTGAATGCTAATGGCTATGTCATATGGCTATGACATTACCTTACTACTCCAAGTAGAGCTGGCTATTCTAGAAGGATTTCACTAATTCAGTTAAACTGTATTTAAGTTTGATATATGACAGGGTTGAATACCATAAAATCTATGGTGTATCCCTCCAACCACAAATATTGCTGAGGTAGTCATTTGAAATCACTGATGTGTGGCAAAGTTAAAATTTGAGATTTCTCTTCAAAGTCTCCTTACTAACACAATTTCTATCTTCTGTAGATTACTAAGAAGTGAGAAAAGTTCAGGTTGAACTCTAATGACACTCACTACTCATAAATGTAAACATAAGAAATCAACATCTTTATTTTGGGATGCTCAAGAACAGAAATACCAAACACCGAACTATATAAGCCATCATCCTAAGATTCTAGTCAGAATACTTAATCTCCTAGAGCTAAATATTCATAAAAAATTCATTTATGAATTTTCTTGAATGATTTTCCCCCAAACTGAAAATTAATTCTAATTTATAATTCATTTTAAACATCTGTGTAAAAATGGCAGGGTGAAAGCATTTCTTTTCCTGTCCTTAGGATGAATAATAGCATCTAAAAATAATAAATTCAGAAGATAAGCAAAATTTTATCTTTTATACTGTCACTATGTGAGTTCAAAAACATCTCAAAAATGTACAATTCTCCAGCACAAAGATACAAACTATTTTTTAAATTTTGAAAACAATTTTATTCCATTATGTTATACATTTAAGTTCAAGCAAAATTGAGCAGAAAAGCCTATTTCAAAAAAAGTGCTATTTCCAGCACATTGTATTTGTCCACTGCTAGAGCTGCATTACTGCCCTATTATAAAGGCTAACAAGAGAGGTTTTATTTATTTATTTAAGAAGGTAATTGTAAATGATCTTACCCACTGAGGTAAGAGATAGTACTAGTGATAAATCTCCCTTCTTTGCTACATTGTATAAATTTAGCATTTCAAAAATCAAACATTCCCTATTATTATCCAGAGATGAACTATTTTCTGATTGTCACTAATTACAATAGCTACACCAACAATCTCTATTTATGAGGGAAGCAGAAGTACTCTGTTTACCTTGAAAACCTAAATCAAGGCCACTCCAAAGTATACTTTGTAGAGCATAGCAAATGGTTCTCCCTTCTCATTTAAAATACACAGCATCAATGTTCATATTCAGAGAATAAGTAAAAGCAAATCACTACAGCATAAATAATTAAACACTTTGGGTAACAAACCAATGTGTAATATGCTCTTTCTTCCTGAAAAAAATCTTTTTAAAATTAAAAAAAATCCTCAAAAAGTCTTCAAAAAGATTATTTCCTTCAGAACAAAAAAAATCCTTCAGATTTCCTCAATAACAAAAGTAATTTTCTTTAAATATTTTCTATTAATTTGTATCTTTTATTTTGCAGAACATCAACTTCGTTGTGTGCTGCAATGAATAGGATAATCTAAGATTTTGGAAAAAACTAAACTTTTGAAGATTTAAAAATGAAAATGCTTTTATCTTGTAATTATAAGTATTGACTGTTAAGTGTAATAATAGTAAATCAATACTTTGAAAACCGCCTAACTACCCTGTTGATACTTTACAGTCAACTCAGATATAAGCATGTTAGTTTATGAGTTCAATGCATCTCAACGCCATCCCTTTCACTATGCTCCCCCATTCCTAGCCCTACCCATCCCCTCAATTTTCCTAGTTTCATCTTTACATACATACATGAAGTTTATGAGGGCGTTCTCCCACCTTTCCTCTCTTCATTCATCATCCCTCATCCCCTTGACCTTACTTGCTCAACATTTCAAGTACAAGTTTCCTGGTATTCATTTTGTTAAACTGCAAGTTAGTTGCTCAAAGGAAGTACACCACTGGAATTCTCCCGTGCATATACTACACTTTAGTTAATACATTTGTGTACACATGCATATAAACCTGTATGTTTATATATATACATATATATTTATAAATTAGAACTTTCGTGTATGAGAGAAAACATGTGTCCTTTGTCTCTCTAGGCCTGACCTACTTCACATAACATAATTTTTCCAGGTCCATCATTTCCTTGTAAATAATGTAATATCATTCTTTCTGATGGGATGAATAAAAATCTATGGTATATAGATAACACAGATCCCTATTAAGTCACATTATATCTATGTGACTATCTATTAAATCTTTATATAGAAAGAGATTATATGGGGGCTGGGAAGGTGGCTCAGTAGTAGAGCGCTTGCCTTGCATGCCTGAGGCCCTGGGTTCCATTCCTCAGCACCACGCAAAAAGAAAAAAGCCAAAAGTGGCGCTGTGGCTCAAGTGGTAGAGCGCTAGCCTTGAGCTGATGAGCTGAGGGACAGTGCCCAGGCCCAGAGCTCAGGCCCCACGACTGGACCCAAAAAAAAAAGAAGAGATTATATGTTCTTGATTCATTCATCCACAAATGTCATAACTTAGTTATAGTGAATAATCCATATTTGAATGCAATGCCCATCAAAATACAAATTACTCTTCACTGAGTAAGAGAAAGCAATCCAAATGGCCAGAATTGCAAAAAGCAATCCTGGCGAGGGGCAGAAAAAGTAATGCTGCAGGTATCACAATTCCAGACTTCAAAATTACTACAGAGCTATAGTAACAAAAACTAGTTGGTACTGGCACAACAATAGGCCTGAAGACCAATGAAACAAAATATCCAGAAATAAAACCACAAACCTCCAGCCATCTAATATCTGAGCAAAAAATATAGTTTGGAAGAAAGACAGTCTTCAATAAAAGGTTCTAGGATAACTGTATATCCATGTGCAAAAACTAAAATTGGATCCCTATTTATCAACTTGTACTAATATGAATTAAAAATAGATCAAAGACCTCAATGAAACTACTACAGGAAGAAATAAGAGAAATATTAGAATTTCTTGGTATAGATAGGCAAGAACTTTCTGAGTAGTTTCAGGGACTCAGCAAATCAGAAACAGAATTGACAAATGGACTGTATCAAATGTTTCTGCATAGCAAAGAACATGGTTAATAAGCTAAGTAGACAGTCTAGCTGGGTGCTGGGTGCTGATGCCTAATAATACTAGTTACTCAGGAGGATGAGATCTGAGGATTAAGGTTTGAAGGCAGCCAGAACAGCTAAGTTTATGAGATTCTTATCTCCAACTAACTACCACAATGCTGTGGTTCAAAGAGGTAGAGCACTAGACTTGAACAAAAAAGCTTAAGAGACAGTGTGTCTAGGCCCTGAGGTCAAGCCCCACAACTGTGGGGAAAGGGGTGGAAACAGTCTACAGAATGCCATATATGCTGGAATGGCCTTATATCCAGAATATGCAAAGAGCTCAAAATACTAAAGACTGAAGGAACCAACCCAATTAATAAATGGGCAAAGGAACCAAATTGAGACTTCTCAGAAGTAAAAATGGCCAATGAACACATGAGGAAATGCTAAACATCTCTGCCCATAAAGGCAAATTAATTTTGTGTTACTTTATTTCTACAATATGGAGGATCCCAACTGTTCATTAGTGCTAGTATTTAGGTAGCAAGCCAGTTTTTAACATGGGTAAGTAAAAAGAAGGCTATTATTCTTGGGGAAATGTGTTATGTATATGCAACTGTACTAAGGAAGAAAACTTGACCACCAGTGTTTATAAGGCAATGGCTGTGACAAGGGTAGAACAATGCTTTAGAAGGGCTAACACTAATCAATTGCTTCAGTAGAACCTGAAATGTGAAATGTTTTTCTAACAAGTTACTCAACAAAATACAATTTCTAGAACTATATATTTCCAGAATATTCTATCAACTGTGTACCTGCTGAAATTTGTTACTGATTTTTTTAGCAAAAATTTGTGAATAATGGATTATTTAAAAGCCATGGGTTAATATCATTACTATTATATAAGTAGAAAATAATTCAGGCTGTATCATCGTACTATATAAAATTATTTGTGTTTTTACAAACCAATTATATGAAACTATTTATGTGAGCTATAATCTTGCACATAACTCTTTACTTCTAATACCATCTCCCCCCCACCCCCCGCCCCCAGAATCATTTCTGTTGTCCTCCCTAATGTTTTAGCACTTATAGATCTTTTGGGAAGTTTGTTGTTGTTTTTTACAAATTACACCTTCAAATACATGGTATGTTTTTTAAATTTATTCTTTCTTATAGTATACTTTTAAGGCTAGATTTATAACTGTAATTGACATCTTCCCTAACTATATGCACATGTTTAAGTAAACTTCCCAAGGAATAGAGGCACTATTGTACTAAAGTATATTAGTATTTTAATACTGGGATAGAGAAATATCAATAATTTGTATATATTTCAGAACTGGAAGGAGTCCTAAAAGATTTAATCAATTCATTACACAATTGATAAAAGACTACTGTACTATATCTCTTCTATATTCATTTTCTCTAAAAGAAAACTTTTCAGTGTTACAGAATCACTGCATATGATCAGATAGCATATTCTACATTTGGAAAATTCTATGTATTAGAAAAGTTTCCGGGTTGGGAAGGTGGCTCAGTGGTAGAGCGCTTGCCTTGCATGCCTGAGGCCCTGGGTTCTATTCCTCAGCATCACATAAGCAAAAAGAAAAAAAAGCCAGAAGTGGTGCTGTGGCTCAAGCGGTAGAGCACTACTAGCCTTGAGCTGAAGAGCTGAGGGACAGCGCCCAGGCCCAGAGCTCAGGCCCCACGACCAGACCAAAAAAAAAGAAAAAGAAAAAAGGGCTGGGAAGGTGGCTCAGTGGTAGAGCGCTTGCCTTGCATGCCTGAGGCCCTGGGTTTGATTCCTCAGCACCACATAAGAAAAAAGCCAGAAGTGGCGCTGTGGCTCAAGTGGTAGAGCGCTAGCCTTGAGCTGAAGAGCTGAGGGACAGTGCCCAGGCCCAGAGTTCAGGCCCCATGACCGGACCCCAAAAAAAAAAAAAAAAAGAAAGTTTCCTCTTTAAACAGAGAAATGGGAAGGGAAAATAATAAGTTCAACAATTTTAAAATGCATTTTGAAAGAGGATGAATATGGCTGAAACAGATAATCTGTATCTCTGATAACCGAACACAGAAACCTGTTGAAATTTATCTGGGAAAGAGAGAAGAGTAACAGGGGTGATATTGATTAGAATATAATTCAAAAGTGTAGAAATGTAACAATAAAATCACCTTCTGAGGAATTCTGTCATTTGATTGTCTAATGTTTGTCACTAAGTCATTAAAAATTTCACAATATGACAGGGATACACTCAGTTAATAAAAATGCTGATAAGAACTAAGTCTAGAAGAAAGCAGGGAACTCCTTCTCCACTGATATTAGCTCTATTATCTGGGCTTCTATGGTTACAATTGTTCAATCAGCTCACAATCTACTGCTTGAGCCAAATTGGATCTAAGACTCTTGAACAATAAACTTGGCCTGATAGGAAGTATTCTTAGGGAAACCATGTAGGCAAGCAGTGAAAACTGGTAAAATTTGGAAAATAGTTAAGTTATTTAAAAAATTCCATCAGGCACTGAACACTTAAATTGACAAATTGTAACCTCCTTGTACAACCTTTTGAAATTCAGAAAAAAATTAATTAAAATAATTAATTAAAACTAAGAAAAGTCCAAGCAATCTTGGGGGAAAAATTCATTTTAATTTCTCACAGAACTGATGTCAAACTCAACAATATAGTATTTGAAATCCACTAAGCTTTTCCTTTTAAAAGTCAGACATTTGTTTATCTCTAATCTGGCAGATCCTCAGTTTGTACAACTTTCCAAAACTGTATTCTGTAAGTACAAAATAAAATCTTTAAATGGTTAAGTCCCTTCTAAAATGCCAATGCTGTAAAAAGTTATGCTACATTGTTTAGAGAAAGACAAGAAAAATCTGTACATGTTCAATATAGACAAATTGTAATTAGGGCCGGGAAGGTGGCTCAGTGGTAGAGCGCTTGCCTTGCAAGCCTGAGGCCCTGGGTTCCATTCCTCAGCACTATAAGCAAAAAGAAAAAAGCTGGAAGTGGCACTGAGGCTCAAGTGGTAGAGCACTAGCCTTGAGCTGAAGAGCTGAGGGACAGCGCCCAGGCCCAGAGTTCAGGCCCCACGACCAGACCCTCCCCCCCCCAAAACAAAAACAAAAAAAAACACAAACAAACAAAAAAAACAAATTGTAATTAGTATCAGAGTTAACCACACAAGGAGTTTCATTTTGACATGTAATATGTACATTCTATATACAGTATATGCTAATCAAACTCCCTCACTCCATAGAACTCCCTCACTCTATCACTGTCTCTCATCCTCCTCCCCAAATATTTTCCATCTATCGATGGCTGAATCCACATAAGCAAGCGCCTTCAATGTTAAAAGAAAATAGTAGTTATAGTACAAGATTTTTATGAGAATTAAGAAACAGAGAATCACTTTCATAATGGCTAGCACAGTGTTTCATAAATGACAGCTGGTAGTAGCTATGGTAGCGCATTTTTATAGTTAGATGCAAAGATTGGTAAGCACTAAAGTAAAAATACAAATGATGAAATTAGTATTTGGTTCCTAAGAAACTCATACCATGGTGAAGCAAATGAACACATAGTTTGATTCATTGTGGATCACAATGATGAAGTAAAAAATTGAAAGTTCTATGTAGGCTAACAGAAGTAGTCCAATTAGGAGCAGTGTGTGTTGCATGAAACATTGTGAGATGTAACCCTGTCCTGATTTGCTTAATGTAACTAGTTGATGCTCATTATTCTGACTAAACTGCCAACAGTACCTGTCTGCATTCTTAAAAGTATCTATTTGAAATATGGTATCAGTTTTACTTACAGTACTTTCCTTCAAACAGAAATTCCTTTTAAAGTATTACTTGATTTAGGTATAGATAGGTTCCTGTCCTGGCATTGTAAGCTTCCTGAGGGCAAAATAATCTTTTCAAATTTCTGTGATACTTTATGGGTTGAATGAAAATACCAGTCAGCTTCTCAGTAATTAAACAGCAATGATGAAGTTAGCAAGATAAAAGCAGTAAAACTACTACAAGGAGTAGCTCTCTATCTTTATCTATTTTTGTGTGGAAGAGAGGGTGCTAGGGTACAATGCAGGCCTCCACTCAACACAGGTTCCACTATAAATATCTCATTATTGCCATTCTTGCTTTACACAGGACTCTGGAGCTTAACAGAGCAGGAAAAGTAAGGTAGTATTTGTAAGCTTCACTTCTTAGCAAAAATTACAAAAGAAAGAAAAACAGAAAAGTAAAATGCCTATGTTTTAAGCCCAGTTTGGAAACTCAAGTCTAAATAAGTCATGTAACATCCTTTAGCAGATTTAGCTGCATGGCATGTAGCCCGTACAGCACCCAGGCTAGAAGGTAGTAACATCTTCAAATTTTTAATAATTTTATCTTTCAATGACTACTTTGTAAATCTGAACAACAGAACATATGCTAACATACGGGAGTTACATACAACCTGTGTATTCCTCACCATTCCTTATTACCCTTATAGTGTGCATATAGTGCTATTTTTTTCCATCCTTTCCTCTCTCCTGTCCTTCTTCCTTCCTTTCCTTCTTCCTCTTACCCTCCTTCCTTCTTCCTTGCTATTGTTGCTGTACTGGGACTCGAACTCAGGGCCTCATGCTCTCACTTGATATTTTCTGCTCAAGGTTGGTGCTCTACCATTACCTCTGGCTTTTTGCTGGTTATTTGGAGGTAAGGTTCTCCCAGATTTGTCTGCTAGGGCTGGTTTGAATCCTTAGCCTCTTGAGTAGTAAAGATTACAGGAATGAGCCACAATCACCTGGCTCACAGTGCTCTTAAAATTTAATAAGCACAGGATTTCAGTGTGACATTCCAAGCTAATACAAGGTAAGTATATCATGTCTACAACAGGGTACGTGGAGGAACTGGCACTCTAAGCAACCATGCTTTCTGTTCCAACTATATCTTGCTTCAAAAGTAGATAGGAGATAATAGTGTTCTAAGAAATAAGAAGAAGCCGGGCGCTGGTGGCTCACGCCTGTAATCCTAGCTGCTCAGGAGGCTGAGATCTGAGGATCTCGGTTCAAAGCCAGCCCGGGCAGGAGAGACCGTGAGACTCCTATCTCCAATAAACCACCAGAAAACCGGAAGTGGCACTGTAGCTCAAGTGGTAGAGCGCTCGCCTTGAGCTGAAGAGCTGAGGGACAACGCCCAGGCCCAGAGTTCAAGCCCCACGACTGACAAAAAAAAAAAAAAAAAGAAATAAGAAGAACAACAAAAATCCTATTGTCTCTCATCATTTCCTTTTATTAGCCAACCATGTCAGTCAAAATTATAACAGAAAAACAAAAAGAAAAGGGCTGGGAAGGTGGCTCAGTGGTAGAGCGCTCGCCTTGCATGCCTGAGGCCCTGGGTTCGATTCCTCAGTACCACATAAGAAAAAAGAAAAAAGCCGGAAGTGCACTGTGGCTCAAGTGGTCAAGTGCTAGCATTGAGCTGAAGAGCTGGGGGACAGCGCCCAGGCCCAGAGTTCAGGCCCCACAACCAGACCCCTCCCACACCCCCAAAAAAAGCTCCACTTTCAAGGGAGCTGAGTACATCATACAAGTAATAAGGCATTTCATAAACACCCAATGAAGATGTGAAGAACTGCATTTCAAGTTCTAGTGTCAAAGACAAAAGTGACAGCTACAAAGCATTTCCTATGTAGTTTGGGTTCCATAGTTAACTGATTCAAAGCAAAGACAAGAGAAAAGAAACCCGCATTGTTTGCTAAGCATATTCATTGATTGTTACAGGTAGGCTTTTACAAATAAAAGGCAAAAACAACAGTAACAACAACATCACTAGCAATGGTTAGCAGCTGTGAGATGTGAATCCTGGCTTTGTACTGGAAATTCAGCACAGCTAATCAACCTTCATCCTTATGTCTGACAGAATTAAAGTAAAACATGAACACAGTGAAAGTGACAGGAAAGTTTCTTTAAAAAGAAATACAACAGAAAAAGAGTGTGTAGCATATACATGGAACAGAGGCACTTTAGTTCATCTTTAGCCATCTGCAAGGGCATAGACACTGACCTTATATTAAATAGGGAAAATCTGGGTTAGGTAGTGATAAGGTAGGCATAAACAGTTCAAGTTATAGGAAGATCAGGTGGCATCAATTACAATCTTAGTAATCTATTGTGTCAGGATGGTCAAGTAAAGCCTTGTTACAGTAAGAGTCACTGATATGTGACAGATGGTCCAGCTCTTTCTAGATATCAAAATGGCTGCAAAGTAACTGCAAGAGAGAATGGTGCAGGAACATGAAGTCTCTCCTAAGTACCAGCCCATGAAGCAGAATCATGTCCCAAGAGTTGGGGAGGTTTATAGAATTACATGTAAGCTCAATGGCATCAAGGTTTTATCCACAGGTAAGTTAAAGATCTATTGTTTTAGAACAATTTGGTGACCCATCTTAGGCTGAAATGAAACCTACACAAATTCTTAAGGGATGGAATACTAGCGGGGAAAGACAACACCCCATATTAGGACACTATAACCCTAGTGGACACCATACAGGCTGATCACCTGTAAACTATAAAGTTACAATGCTTTCTTTCAGAGATTATATGATCTTATTTTCTACTTTGGGTTCCATTTGCATTTCCCATCTCTCATGGCTACCTGTTACTTAACAGCTTCACCTAACTGACCTCATATTCAGCTCCCATCCATCTTTATGAGAAGACTAAGGAAGTTTAACTAGATTGCTTATGTCCTTACCAATAAAACCCTAAGTGTCTACTAATAGTTCCTGTGGATATTAGATAGACATCTCCTGTCTATGGGTGTTATAAGGCCTATAAGCACTGTATGCTTTATCTCCTGTTAATTAATAAATCAGTAACTTTAGTAAAAGAAAATACCTTTAAGAATGGCAAAGCCCCTGTACGTATTCCTAGACATATCATTAGAAGATATAAATTAGTTAAGCACTGTATCTAATCCTCTTAAAACTTTAAATATATGTATTAATAATTCGACTTCCAGGGTCCTTTTGCTAGAATAGCAAAAGATTTTTTTTAAGGGCTGAACACTCTTTTTTAAACTTCTCTCTTAATTTTCATGGATTTCTTCTTATTTTTTGTTTATGTGGTACTGAGGAATTGAACTCAGGGCTTCATATATGCTAGGTAAGCACTCTACCACTAAGCCACACTCCCAGCCCAAGATATTACTTTTTGAATAATCTGTATTACAGCTAAATCTGTTCTGGTGTTATGAAAGGTTTTCTTTTTTTTTTTTAAATCATTTCCTTACTTTTAGAAGATTTTCCCAAAAAGGTAGCTAAGGTTATTTACAAGGTATCATCCAGAGGAAAAAGGTACCCAGAACAGAGTTCTGACACTTGGTTGTGCTTCCCATTTCAAGCTTCTTTAACAAGGATATGACACTTCTGGCCTTTGCTCACTGTATATAAAAACTCAATGAATATAGAAAAATGACCTAATACATTTTAATATTCCTGAAATGTATGCCTGACAAAATGAAAATAATGCCAAACCTTATATAGAATATGGCTATTCATACAGACCTGCCATAAATTAGGCATTGGTTTCCAATAGTAAAATATAACAATTATAACAATAGACTAATAAATAATAAATTGTTAGTAGTATTGCTATTTTTGCAATCTGGGTATTTTTTGTTTGTTTTCCTGTCCTGGGGCTTCAACTCATGGCCTGGGCACTATCCCTGAGTTTCTTTTGCTCAAAGTTAGTGTTCTACCACTTGAGCCACAATACCTCTTCTGGCTTTTTCTGAGTAGTTCCACTGGAGATAAAGAGTCTCACAGCCTTTCCTGCCCAGGCTGGCTTTGAATTGTGATCCTCAGATCTCATCCTCCTGAGTAGCTAGGATTACAGACATGAGCCTCAATAGCTTGTGCTCTCATCTAGCCTTCATTGTGCTCAATGAAAGTGCTAGAACAATACCCCATTTATTTTAGCCACTTTAAAGTATGCTGCAAGAATATGCCCTTCGGTTTTTACTGGTTACTGGGTAAGAACCTCAAGAATGTCTCCTATCCCCATTAGGCCCTATGCCTCCAGAACAGAAAAGGAAGTATGGCCAGGACAGACTTTCTGTCTTTACTAGGGGCATGAGGAAGACTGAAAGGCCACTAGGGGAAGTTTGGTTGGACACAAACCCTGACAGGTTTATGTAACAGAGTTTATGAAACAAAGTTTATGTAATGGAGTTGCACCTGTGCATACTAAGGGTTGCTGGGCTGGCTATCCACATGCTCCTTGTGGAGAATGAATAGCCTAGAAGAAAGGCTTAAGGCACTGTGGTGCCAAGCAGTCAAAGGCCTTGTCCTACACACATGTATACCAAGTGAGATCTCTGTTGTGAAGGAAAACCCTCCTGGTTATCAGCACTTGGGGCTAGCCATCAGACACCTGGAATTTTATTGGCATCTTTGTTAGTCCCCTTTTGGTCATCTGAGGTATTTGTTTGAGAAGCAGGAAATGGTTATCTTGTAGGCAGATCCAATTTTACCAGTAACCCTGGAAACAATGGAGAACAGTTCTGCCCACTGCTCTGGAAATCAGTGCAACCAGGGGCTCTGTGCTATTTGCCTACTTCGCTCCTTGGCCTGCTGTGGTCCTGCATGGAACTGAGTAAGACCCTTTCAAAAATAATCATTTCCTATCTCTGGCCTTATTTAAACTTTGTATTCTTATGCTGTGTTTTAAAGCAAAGTGCATATTGCTTATTCTGTGAGAAATAAATCATTTGTTTCTGAAAAAACAAAATAAAACAAAACAGTCCCAAATCACAGGTGTGGCCTGTTTGACCAGTAGCTCTTTGTCTCTGAAGGAATTCGGAGATGATGTCACTTTATCATTGTGACAATTTGTCTGGCAGCGATCTCCTGAGTTTTTGGTGGTTTCCTTGAAAATAATAAGAAGGTAATGCAGTCTGAGGGGTAGTTTGCCCACCATACAAGATACTCATCAGTCAATCTTCTTTCCTGAAGTGCAAAGTAAATGCAAGGTAACTGCAGCAGAGAACATGTCAGACCAAAAGACAAGATACAAAGTTAAAGGCCTTTTAGTTCATCCACAGGGCCCAGCAAAAGGATCTTTTATGATGCCTTTTCAAAGTTTCTTCAGATAGGGGGTGCAGTTGAAAGAGAAAGATCAAGAGTATTATTATAGCCATATTCAATCTAAGACACTTTATATAGAAGTAACTATGAGGCCGCTGAACAGATGTAAACACAAATCTACTGTTCTGAGGCAATGTCAAGCAAAGAAATATAGATTTGGAAGCCATTAATGTACCTCAAAGAGCTAAATTTATTTTAGAGGGGGAGAGAGGGATAAGGGAGGGGGAAAGGAAGAGGAGAAACAGAATGGAGATGAAAGAAGGGAGTCTTACACTAATTGGCATCCTATAATATTTTCAACTCTTGCACAGAGAGCCAGCAAAAGATTCTTGGAAAAAACAGACAATGAAGTCAGAATAAAACCAGGAGAGTAGGGTCTATGTAAACTAAGGCAAGAAAGTAAGAAACACGAAATGGCCATCTGTGAAGATAATAAATGAGAAGAACAGAGAAAATTTTAGTGGGTTTAAGAACATAGAGATAAATGGAGTCCCTGAACTACAGGAGCCTTTGGAGGGTTACTAACAGAAATTAGAAAGAAAAAAACCTAAAACAAGAAAGTATAACAGTAGCATTTATTTGTGTCTTTGATAATCTGTAACAAAGCCTTACAGACAGGTGAAGTAAATCCTCGTTTGCACCCCAAAACTCATTGGTAAGTATGACATTTTGGTACACATAAGAAGGAATATGATTCCTACAATAGTTGGCAATGGGGGAGGGGGTGCGCGGCACGGGTGTTAACTCACACAGGTTGGCTCTGAGAATAAAGTTAATGTAAAAGCTTAAATAAAAAGTATGGAGGTGATAATAACGAGATGATGAAATTCAGCAGAAAAGAAGGGATAAGTACAAAATAAAAGTTAAAAGGTTACGTATGTTAGACTTTCATAATTGAAACAAAATACCTAATATAAACAACTTAAAAGGAGGAAAGATTTGTTTTGATTTACAGATTCAGAGGTTTCAGTCTATCAAGACAAGGAAGGTATGGAAGGCAGAGCAGCTTACCTCATTGTAACTAGGAAACAAAGAGAATGCCTATGCTAGGCAAGCTTCCTTCTTCCCTTTTTACTCCATTGGAGGCCCCAGCCTACTGGATGGTACTAACCCCATTCAAGGCAGATCTTTCTCCTTATGTGTGTCCTGTTGTAAAAGGCCCTGACAGAATCCAAAAGTATGGGTGACTAATCTTTTAGGTCCTTTGCAATTCAATCAAGTTGTACAATCAAGATAACCCTCGCCCAGTTCCAGAAGTCAGCTGGAACACCAATCCCTGAGCATATCCTTAAAGAGGATTGTGAGTCCCTGGTTATCTTCCCTTTTCTCTTTTGCATCCCAGCCATGAAGCAAATAGCTGTACTCCAGCATGCACTCACTGTCTTGTTTTGTTGTCTCACCACAAGACCAAAGCACCAGGGCCAATTGACCACATGCTGGATTCTACAAAACTATGAGCCAAACCTTTCCTCTTCATAAGCTAACTCAAGTATTTTTTGTTTTGTTTTGTTTTTTGGGTCCGGTCGTAGGGCTTGAACTCTGGGCCTGGGCGCTGTCCCTCCGCTCTTCAGCTCAAGGCTAGCGCTCTACCACTTGAGCCACAGCGCCACTTCCGGCTTTTTTCTTTTTGCTTATGTGGTGCTGAGGAATGGAACCCAGGGCCTCAGGCTTGCAAGGCAAGCGCTCTACCACTGAGCCACCTTCCCAGCCCCTCAAGTATTTATTATAAGAGAAAGCTGCCTAATAGAGGTCTGGTATGAAAAAGTCACTAAATCATAAAGAAAAACACACAAACATTTGGAAACATTCCTTCTTTCTTTCCTTCTTTTGGGCCAGGAAGTAGAAATTGAGATAGACTTATACAAGGAAGCCTCTGCTTGAAGGTCCTGATAAGCTGTTATGGAACAAAAGAGTGAAGGGAAAGTTTAGAGAAAGATTACAGGTAGGAAAAAACACATTTCCTCTTTTTTTCCTCTTGTTTTTGCAATATGCGTATGTCCATCAAGTAAAAACTGCTCAATGAATTTGTATTAAACTTAGAACACATAGACAAAGAATTGTTGGTCATAGAGGGACCTAAACAAATATGTTTGTCCACAAAGGTTCTTAAGAGATGAGTTCTCCCAAACAGACCAGCGCTCTTAGATAAACCAGATTTTCTAAAGCAAAGCAAGGGAATAATACCAGAAAGATCCAGTTCCCAAAAATAAATAACAGCTAAATGCACTCAATCAGACTGAAAACTTGATAAGGGCACAGATTTTTATTTAATTTATTGAATGCTATACCCAACAACCCATTCGTCTGTCACATATTACACATATTTGCTGAATATCTGGGAGTATAGACAGGATTAGACAAAGGAGATAGATACCCATGCAAAAATACTGAAAAACTAAAACTATATCTTAATTAAAAGTAATTTTTTTAAATAAACTTCTGTGGGTTTTTTGGGGAACAGGGTCTATGAAGCTCAGGATGGCCTGGTATTTGAATTACCCTGTCTCTGCTTCCCAAGTGATGGGATTGTACAGATATGTGCCACCAATCTTGGATATAATTAAGCTTTAATCATCAACACTGAGGTCCTCCTGATTTCAAAGTGGGACATTCTTTTGCTATCCCACATTAATCCACATTAACCCACTTCTACTAGAGCACTGATGCTAAAGATATAAACAGCTTACTACCTCCTAACAAATGTTAGAAGTTCAAATTAATTCATAGCAGATATTCACTGAATGATAATGAACTCCCTATAAGCAGCTTCCCTTTTAAAAACAACAACAAAAACCTCTGGACTATTGTGATGTATGTGCTCTCAAATTATTTTTCTTTTAGATATGTTTCTTCTTTGTTTGATAACTGTTATTTCTTTTTTGAGTGAATATATATGTGTGTGTAGGAGAAACAGGGTTTGAACTCAGGAACCTGTGCACACCAAGCAGGTGCTCTACTACTTGAGCCAAACCTTCTCCTCCAGCCCTTCTCCTTGCTTTGTTTGGCAAAACTAGGACATGAACTCAGGGCCTTGTGCATTGTTGGTTTGCTTATAGCTGGTTTTCTACCACTTAAAGCCTTGCCTCCAGCCTGGCATTTATTCATTTGGGAGGAGTCTGTGGACTTTACTGCCAGTTCTGCTTCTGAACTTCAATCCTCTGACCTCAGCCTCCTGAGTAGTGAGAATTACAGTTGTGAGGCTCCAGCACCTAGTTCACCCAGTTTCCTTAATCCCCACTTTTAGATGTTATAATAAAAATATACTAATAACCCACACAGCAGCATATTACAGTTTCAGTTCTAAGAGTGGTTCATGCTCAATAGCTACATGACCATGACCATGTCAAACTTGTGTTTCTCAGGATTTCATCGTAAATGAGAGTAACAAGCTCATCAACCTCATGTAGTTATTGACAACTGTGAAATAATATATTTAAAATGCTTAAGGTAATGTTTGGCTTATACTGAGCATCAAGTAAGTAATCTGGATTTTTATTAACTTTACTGATTCATCTAATCTAATTGCTAACTGCATTGCCTTGACTGCAACATTCTTCAGCACAGGCTTTAACTTAGTAGAACCACCTTTTATTAAAGCATTTATTGAGAAAGTATTTTCTTTATTTTCTATTTAAGGAAATTTCTAATTTACTAAGGACTGTAAGACCTGTATGGTTATTAAACAAATACTTTCATTAAATAGAAGTGAATGCTTTGCACATAATTGAATTTCCTCCATTTTTTACTGCTTCACTTATACTAATGCTTTGCATAACTTCAAACATTTTACAAGTTCCATGAAAAAAAGTTTCTAATATACTACAAAGCCTACAATAGAACTTAAAATATAGCTGTTTGTCTCATTCTATACATTCTTCATCATTTCAGTTACTTTAATAGTTAAGTATTTAAGAGCTACTACAACTTCAGCTGCCTCCTTTTCTTAGGCTTGAGGGCATGTTAATATATAGCTATTTAAGAAAGTAAGGTTACTATTACGTCATTAAAGCTTTAGAAAAGCAGTAACACTTATTTTAGCTAATCGAAAACTTTTTTAACTAGTTGGAATGCTAAGAAAAAAGAAATCATGTTGGTTAAAATAACTTTCAGATGGTAATCAAGTTTGCCTCAAGCTAATTAAGTTATTTACCCATTTAAGGTAGCCATTCAAATGCCATGACATTATGTATACTTGTTAGTGTCATTACTAAAAATACTGAGATGATTTCTACATATACCAGGTTTGTTTGGTGTTTAATAACAATACCAAGTTTGGTGGAAAAAATTCAAAATCACTTATACTATCATACCATACTTAAAAGAATAGCACAAAAATTCTGGCAAAAAAGGCTCAATCTGAAGTATATGTATATGTTCACCAAGCATCATTACAATACTGTGTATGAAGCTTTTATTTACTGAAGACACTGTTAAATCAAAAGCGATAAATCTACTAACAGAAGAGCAGAAAAATTAAGTATGGCACACATAGACAACAGAATAATGCTCATTAGTAAGAAATGTCATTAACTTGGAAGACCCTCACAGACAATAAATGAGAAGTAAAAGAAATCAAACACAAACCAGGAATAATCAGGTTCTATTTACACAGACTTTATGAAACAGACAAAACTTACCTATGTTGATAGAAATCTGAATAGTTATTAACTTTGAGTTAGAGAACCAATAGAGTACAGACATCTGGCAATGGTTTGATTATTTGTGCCCTGGTTTCTTTCTTTTTTTTTTTTTTTTTGGGTCCGGTCGTGGGGCCTGAACTCTGGGCCTGGGCGATGTCCCTCAGCTCTTCAGCTCAAGGCTAGCGCTCTACCACTTGAGCCACAGCGCCACTTCCAGCTTTTTTCTTTTTGCTTATGTGGTGCTGAGGAATCGAACCCAGGGCCTCAGGCATGCAAGGCAAGCGCTCTACCACTGAGCCACCTTCCCAGCCTGTGCCCTGGTTTCATAAGTATATAAAATCCCACAATACTATAAACAGACGTCAGTAAAAAGGTTGTTTTTTTCAATTGTTAATTTGGCTTGAAAATTTGGAAAACTCTGTTGGGAGGTAAAGATTGGAAGAACTGTGATTAGAGGAAAACATTTATCCCCCACAAAAATGTTAACAATGTTAACAACATCCAGTCTCAACCAATAAACCAGAGAGAGGATCTCTAAATTAAAATGTTTATAGACATACAACCTATCCGCATTTGATGTAAATTAAATAACTATTATGAGAAAAAATGAAAATATGATCATAAAGACAAGTTAACAAAACATTTTTACTATATTAGAAGCAAAACAAATTTTGACAAGTTTCTATAGAATTGTACTACATGGCAGTACCTCCTTCCTTTCTTCTTCAAAATATTTGGCCAGATGACAAAAAGAAACATTATAAATACTTATTTTGGTAAGAGGATAAGTGGAGATGGGAAAGAATGAGAGATGGTGGAAGATAAGATACTAATAAAGATGCATTGTAATGTCCAGACTTGGAGCGCCTGAAAAGACCACCAGGGACCAAAGATCAATGCAAGCGGCAATGAGTCGTTTATTGACAGCTGGAGCACAGACCCCTCTGTGCACTGATGTCCAGGAGTGCAGAGAGAGGCCCCCAGCACAGCACTTTTGATATGTTCTTTGGTAGGGGTAAGGCCTCAGTATGTATTGGCAACGAATCAATACACCCCTTGGGAAATTTAAATCATAATTCTAGCATATGATTGGCACAATACAAAGGGAGAAAAGGGCTGGGGCTGATAACTGGTGGGGCTAGGGGACTGAAACAAATGGCCACTATCTCTGATCCTGGGCCTGGGTAGGAGTGGTTGCCAAACTGCCACTATCTCTATCTCTGATCCCGGCCTGGGGAAAGTGCTTACCAGATAGCCACTATCTCAATCCCAGGCCTGGGTGGGAGGGGTTGCCAAAAGGCCACTATCTCTGATCTCAAGCCCGGGTGGGAGGTCTGGAATGTGTTAACTTCAGCTCCAGATCTGGCTCCAGGGCGGGTTGAATAGCAGCTGCATTCTTCAAGCAGGTCTAATACAAAATGGCAAATACAGGTCTATCTGGCTATATATCATGCTTCTCAGTAGACATAAATTGACATTCTGAATTGAAATATTTTGTATAAAAATATAACCACAGCAAATAAACAATATAATTTTTTAAAGGAGCCAGGCGCTGGTGGCTCATGCCTAGAATCTTGGCTACTCAGGAGGCTGAGATCTGAGGATCAAGGTTCAAAGCCAGCCCAGGCAGGAAAAGGCTTTGTGAAACTCATGTATGTCTCCAATAAAACACCAGAAAACCGGAAGTGGTGCTGTGGTTTCAGTGGTAGAGCACCAGCCATAAACTAAAGAGCTGAGGGACAATGCCCAGGCTCAGAGTTTGAGCTCCATGACTGACAAAAAACTTAAAATTAGAAAAAAATGAAGAATTTCCCTGGTAAGAGCATTTTATCATGGCTTTTATTTCTTTGCAAGATGGATAATAAAATATTTATGAGATGCCATTTCACTCTTATTAGAATAGCAAATATTATAAAGACAACAAGTAATGTTGATGAAGGTATGAAAAAAAGAACTACACTGGCTTGTGGCAAGGTAGACATAATGGAAAACAGCATAGAGACGCCTACAGAAACTGAAAGGAAACTATCAGAGAAGGCAGCAATTTTCCTTTGAAGTATCTACTCAAAACCCTCCCCCCACATGGTATTACCCCTGTTTTCACTGTATTTGATGTTAGTATAATTTGGGGAGGAGAAGGGATACAGGTGGACCCATTGCAACAATGAGATGTACAAGATGCTATGTTGAAAAACAAACTTTACAACTTCCACGGGAAGGGGGCAGTATAGTTGTGGAGATGGGAGGGCAGGGATGGTAGGGGAAAAACAGAGGAGGAGGCAACAATGCTTGATAAGAAATGTTCTCGGTGGGGGGGACCAAGATGGCGACGGGGCAGTAGGGAAACGCCACAGCTCTCTCCAACCAAAAAGAGAGTTCGAGTTCCAACCTTTAATCTCCCCAAGAGACCGACAACAACAAAAAGACGAACACTCAGAGAAAAACCAGAGGTGGAAAATAACAAAAAAAGAAAGAGAGGAAAAGAAGAATTTCAGAACAGAGAAGAGCGAAGACCCCCAACCTTTACTGGCCGCGTGGCAGTGCGCCAAGCCGCCGGCCAGCCGGCCCGGCGGGGGCTGCCGGAGCCACAGAGACACAGGGGGCTGCTTGCAGATCACCAGGTACCGGATTGCAGAACAGCGGATCGCAAGGAACAGAGAAACCTACCAGCCGGGAGTCTCCACGAGGATCCCACCCCCACCCCTCACTCTCCACCGGAGCGGAGAGGCTCCATCCCGCCAAAGCCGCCCGGCACCAGCAGCGCGACAAAGGGACCTGTCCGCAGACCACCCGCCCAATCGCGATCGCAACTACCCGGCGGGGGGCCGCCCAACCCAGCCCGCAACCACCCCAACTGAACTCGGACTGCAACAACAACTGACGGACTGCAACAACAACTGACGACCTACAGGGTGAGTACCCATCAGGGGACAGGGAATCCATCAAGGGAGACCAGAGCTGGAGGGAATCCCCAGACCCTGACCTAGACTCCCTACCCCAACACCCAGACCACAGGACCCACTAAAACTGGGAACTGTTCGAGAGCTCCACCAGCCGGTGGAGCACACTCTGCTGGCCAGGCCAGAGCAAGAGCGCCCCTGGGTCAAGACTATCAACAGTAGAAGAAATTTGAACTGTGTCCTCCAGGCTGCATAACCTAGGTGGTATACACATTAGCACAGGCCTAACGAGCGCGCTCCAGGCTGGGGCCGGAACCAGGCCAGGGGACCGGCGCCTGAACAAAGCAAAAAGGGTCAGAAGTGGGGCTGTGGCTCAAATGGTAGGGTGCCAGCCCTGAGCTGAAGAGCTGAGGGACAGCACCCAAACCTAGAGTTCAAGCCCACAACCAGCCCAAAACAAACAAACAAAAACACATCAGGAGCCCATAGCAGACTCCAGTATTTGGGAGAGTGCATCCAGAGCATCTGATCTTCCCAAGAGCACCCGCAGGAGCAAACACAAGCAGTCTAGGCTGCTCAACCCTTCCAAAGGCGGGAATTGCTACAGCAGAGAGCTGAGAATCCTAAGTGAATAGCAGCTGGAAATAGGCTCCCAACAGAATCCAGATCAGGCACAGACTCTCTCTACCAATACAGAATCAGCAACCAAGCAAAGACAGACACACCAAAACAAGATTGAAGAGCAGTCTCCTGAACCCCCATGCGAAAATCACAGAGAAAAATCACAAGGTTTACCACTACCCAGGACAGCAAGCTCACCTCAAAAGCCAGCAGCCACGCAGGGGAGAGCCCCAGTGGGAGCAAAGCAGGAATGGAAGACAAAAACTACATCCAAGGGTTGCTGGAGGCAATGACTCAAGAAATAAAGCGAGAAATGGATCAGAAATTGAAAGAGCACAAGGATGAACTATCAAAAGATATACAGGATATCAAACAAAAGTTGGATGCAAAAATAGAAGCTGCACAAACCTCAGTAAGAAGTGAGATAAACGCCAAATTAGAGGTAATGCATACTCTGAGAACCAACATTGAATCCATAAAGGGATCCATTTCCACCATGCAAACCACAATAGAAGCCACGGTCAACAGAGTGAATGAAATGGAAGGTAGAGTGTCAGATACAGAAGACAGAATACACCAACTGGACCAAAAAGTGACAGATATGGAAAAATCACTCAAATTAAACCAAAGGGAAATTCAAGAGCAAGCAGATAATGCTAAAAAATTTAACCTTCGCATAATCGGAGTGGACGAAGGTGAGGAATTCCAGAGCAAGGGAATGCAACACCTATTTAACAAGATAGTCAATGAAAATTTTCCCCACCTCAAAAACGACCATCTTAACTACATCACAAAAGCTTATCGAACACCCAACAAGCAAGATCCCAGGAGAAACACTTCTAGGCACATAATAGTAAAAATGATGGATCTGAATAATAAGGAAACAATCCTGCATGCAGCAAAAATGAAGAAGGAGCTATACTACAACGGGAAAAAAATTAGAATCACTGCAGATCTCTCCACACAAACAATGAATGCAAGAAAAGCCTGGGAAAGCACCATACGAGCCTTGAGAGCCAATAACTGCCAACCCAGACTGATATACCCGGCAAAGCTAGCATTCACATTCGATGGAGAACTGAAAACTTTTAATAGCAAAGAAAAACTAAATGAATACATAAACATTAAGCCAGCATTACAAAGAATTCTAAGAGGGGGGACACAACCTGAAGAAAGCAACCAGGAACTGGGACCTGCCCCAAACAGGCATTACTCAAAGTCTAACTGAGCAAGCACAGGAGGAAAGGAAAGAAGAAAAACTTAGGAAAACGGAATGGCAGGGACAACAATGCATCTCTCTATACTTTCTCTTAATATAAATGGGCTGAATTCGCCAATTAAAAGAAAATGAACTGAGGACTGGATCAGAAAACAAGACCCATCCATCTGTTGCCTTCAGGAGACCCACCTCTAAGCCAAACATACAAACAAACTCAGAGTGAAGGGGTGGAAAAGGATCTACCAATCAAATTCCCCCAATAAGAAAGCAGGTGTAGCTATCCTGATATCTGACAAAATAAACTTTTCATTAAAATCAGTACAGAAAGACAAGGACGGACACTACATATTAATAAAGGGAACAATCCAAGAGGAGGATATAACCATCATCAACTTATATGCCCCAAATATCGGTGCACCCAGATATGTTAAACAAATGCTCTCAAACTTACAGAATAAAATAGATCCCAATACGATAATACTAGGAGACTTTAACACGCCACTCTCACCAAAGGACAGGTCTACCAACCAGAGGATTGGCAAAGAAGCTACCGAATTAAGTGAGGCCATACTTCAAGCGGAATTAACTGACATCTACCGAGTATTTCACCCTAAAACAACACAGTACACATTCTTCTCAGCAGCTCATGGAACTTTCTCCAAAATAGACCATATCATAGTTCATGCAAGGAACTTAAGCAAATACAAAGGGATCGACATAATCCCCTGTATCCTATCTGACCACAGTGGAATCAAGCTAGCTCTCAATAACAAAGCATACCGCAGAAATTTCTCTAATACATGGAAATTGAACAGCACACTCCTTAACAAGGCCTGGGTAACAGAAGAGATCAGAGAAGAAATAAAGCATTTCCTACAACTCAATGAAAATGAAAACACCTCACAAAGAAACTTGTGGGACACAGCAAAAGCAGTCCTGAGGGGCAAATTTATTGCCCTCAGTGCCCACATCAAGAGAATGGAGACAGACCAAGTAAATAATCTCATGTTGCAACTAAAACAGCTAGAAAAACAAGAAAAAATGGGACCTAAAGCTACTAGACGAAGCCAGATAACCAAATTGAGAGCAGAGATTAACCAATTAGAAAATCAGAAAACCATAACCAAAATAAACCAAACAAAAAGCTGGTTCTTTGAAAAAATAAACAAAATTGATGGCCCGTTGGCAAGATTAATTAAAAAAAGAAGAGAGGAAACCCATATTAATAGGATTAGGGATGCCACGGGAAACATCACAACACGTACCCAAGATATCCAAACAACTCTAACAGACTACTTTCAAAAGCTATACTCTCTAAAGGAAGAAAATCTGGCGGAAATGGATGCATTTTTAGAGAAATACAAGTTACCCAAACTGAGCAAAGAAGAAGTTAACCAATTAAATAAGCCAATATCCTATAATGAGATACAGGAAGCTATCAAAAGTCTTCCAACAAAAAAAAGCCCAGGACCAGATGGATTCACAGCAGAATTCTATAAGACCTTTAAAGAAGAACTAATACCCATACTCCTCAAGCTCTTCAGAGAAACAGAGAAGGAGGGAGCTATCCCAAACTCATTCTACGAAGCCAATATCACACTCATCCCCAAACCAGGCAAAGACCCAACCAAAAAGGAGAATTACAGGCCAATCTCCTTGATGAACACAGATGCAAAGATCCTTAACAAGATTCTAGCTAACAGAATCCAGAAACACATAAAAAAAATAATACACTATGATCAGGTAGGCTTCATCCCAGAGACACAGGGATGGTTTAACATACGTAAGTCAATAAATGTAATCCAGCATATCAACAGAGCCAAGGTCAAGAATCACATGATTATCGCCACAGATGCAGAAAAGGCCTTTGATAAAATTCAACATTCATTCATGCTAAAAGCTCTGGAGAAAATAGGAATAGAAGGAACATTTCTAAAAACAATAAAAGCCATTTATGACAGACCAATAGCCAATATTATACTTAATGGGGAAAAGCTACAACCAATCCTCCTAAAAACAGGAATAAGGCAAGGATGTCCACTGTCTCCACTCCTCTTCAACATAGTCCTAGAACCCTTAGCCAGGGCAATAAGGCAAGAAAAAGACATTAAAGGGATCCGCATAGGGAAAGAAGAAGTGAAACTATCCCTCTTTGCAGACGACATGATACTATACCTCCACGATCCCAAAAACTCCATCCCCAAACTTTTAGAAATCATAAGTCACTTCGGCAAAATAGCAGGATACAAAATAAACCCACAAAAATCAGTTGCCTTCCTATACACTGATAACGCACAGGAAGAGAGGGAAATAAAGGGAGCAACCCCATTCACAATAACCTCCCAAAAAATAAAATATTTAGGAATTAACCTAACCAAAGATGTAAAAGAACTATTTAATGAGAACTATAAAAAGTTAAAGAAAGAAATTGCAGAAGACACTAGGAAATGGAAAGACCTCCCATGCTCCTGGATAGGCCGACTTAATATAGTAAAGATGGTGATACTTCCAAAACTAATATACAAATTCAATGCAATTCCTATTAAAATCCCAATGACGTACATCACTGAAATACAGAAAACAGTCCAAAAATTTATATGGAACAACAAAAGACCTAGAATAGCCAAAACAATTCTAGGGGATAAAGACAATATGGGAGGGCTATCCATGCCGAACTTCAAACTCTACTACAGAGCTATAATCACAAAGACAGCATGGTACTGGCACAAAAACAGACCCGAAGACCAATGGAACAGAATAGAAGATCCAGATATAAATCCACAGGCCTACAGCCAGCTGATATTCGACAAAGGAGCCAAAGACATACAATGGAAGAAACACAGCCTCTTCAACCGCTGGTGCTGGGAAAACTGGGCAGCCACATGCAGAAAACTAAAAGTGGACCCCAGCCTATCACCATGCACCAACATCAACTCAAAATGGATTAAAGACCTTAACATTAAACCTGAATCTCTGAAACTACTGCAGGACAGAGTAGGAGAGACACTTGAACTAATAGGCACAGGAAGGAACTTCCTGAACAGAGTCCCAGGGTCACAACAAGTTGGAGAGAGACTCGACAAATGGGACTACCTTAAAATAAAAAGCTTCTGCACAGCTAAATCTATCGCAACTAAGCTAGAAAGACAACCAACTAATTGGGAAAAAATATTTACCAGCAATATATCAGACAAGGGGTTAACATCCTGTATATACAGGGAACTCAAGAAACTAATCCCTCCCAAACCTAACAAACCAATTACTAAATGGGCAAGGGAACTAAAGAGGGACTTCTCAAATGAAGAAATAAAAATGGCAAAGAAACACATGAGGAAATGTTCATCATCCCTGGTGGTGAAGGAAATGCAAATAAAGACAACCCTGAGATACCACCTTACCCCAGTCAGAATGTCCCACATCCACAAATCAGCCAACGACAAATGCTGGAGGGGATGTGGAGAAAGAGGAACCCTATTACACTGCTGGTGGGAATGTACACTTATACAACCACTTTGGAAAGCAGTCTGGAGGGTCCTTAGAAAGCTAAAGATTGACCTCCCTTACGACCCAGTCATACCACTTCTAGGCATCTACCCTGAACAACAGGAACCAATACACAAGGACACGTGCACCTCCATGTTTATTGCAGCACTGTTCGCAATAGCTAGGATATGGAAACAACCTAGGTGCCCCACCACAGATGAATGGATCCAAAAATTGTGGTATCTATACACAATGGAATATTATGCAGCCATTAGAAATGACAAAATAATGGCATTTGCAGGGAAATGGATGGAGCTAGAAGGAATCATGTTGAGCGAGGTAAGCCAAGAACGAAGAGACAAACGGTACATGGTCTCCCTCATAAGTGGATGCTAAATCCAAAAGGTTAGGTGATACGACAAAACTAACAGGACTTAAGAAACAAAGAACTCCCGCTCATCTGGTTGAACCACTACTAAATATCCTCATGCTGCTGATCACAAATATGGTATATAACATGTGAACACTGTTATATATTATAGACTGTGGTAGACAATTTGCTCCAGGGAAGTTAGAATGAACTTGTGACTTTGAAATTATGTAATCATTTAATCACAATCAAAAAAAAAAAAAAAAAAAAAAAAAAGAACCTCGGGGAAGGGAGGGAGGGAGGGGATGGTAGGGGGAAAACAATGGAGGGGGTAACAATGTTCAAGAGGAAGTGTACTCATAACCTCACTCATGTAACTGTAACCCTCTGTATAGTAGCTTTACAATAAAAAAAAAAATAAAAAAAAATTTAAAAAAAAAGAAATGTTCTCATTACATTTCTCCTGTAATTGTAACCCCTCTGTACAGTATTTTCACAATAAAAAACCTTATTAAAAATTTTTAGAAAATGAAATCATCACCTCATCAAGATCTGCACTCCCATGTTCATTATACACAATATGCAAGAGCTGGAAACAACTTGTATGTGGCAACAAATGAAGAAAATATACTAGACACAGGAATATTCTTCAGCCTTTAAAAGTAAAGTATTTTCAATTTGCTACAAAATGGATGAGCCACAGGAATTTATATTAAATGAAATAAAAGAAAATAAACAAGTCTGGTGGGCTAATGTACAAGAAAAGTGTTATAGAACTAACTATTGAGAATTTTTGTTAGGTAATTCTTAGCTGCTCTTGTAATACATAAAAAAGTAACTATGTGAGAAGATTAAGGTTTATGTATTTCACCATAGTAGCTGTAGCCCATAATGTCATGTTATAAAGTTCCAAAGTACACAGTAAGATTAATATTGAAAACTAGGCACTGGTGGTTCACAACTGCAATCCTAGAAGCTGAGAGCTAAGGATTACGACTAGAAGCCAGACTGGGCACGAACAGCCCATAAGACTCTTACCTCCAATTAACCACTAAAAAGCCAGAAGTGGAAGAACAACCACCTTGTGGTATTCTAAAGGACAGTGCCCAGGCCCTGAATTCAAACCCCAGTGTACACAAGGGGGGGGAGGGGGGAGCAAGTGAGAGCATGGGAAGGCGCCAGCCAGAGAGAGACAGAAAGACAGAGAGAGAGAGACAGAGACAGACAGAGACAGACCCAGAGAAACAAAAAAAAAAAAGAATTTTAAAATAAAAAACTATTTACAGACAAAATGGTATGATCTTAGCATTTGTTTCAAAATAATAAAGGGAAAGTCAAGTTATAGCCAAAACAAGATTAGGTATGAGTTGATCATTTTTGAGGCTGTATTATACATTTGAAATTTTCCACAGAAAGTTTATAAAATAAAAATTTTAATATCTGAACTAAAATTTCATATATACAGTATATTCTGAAAATCCCCAAAGACTTACGATCTCATAATAAAAGCAAAGTTATGTAAACACTATTACAATGTTAATAACTCTTTAAGATAGGTTATTTAGAATGTAACCATAACAATTTAGTTTCAGAGACAATTTTCAGCATTCTTGGGTCTTCTAAAATGCATTTAAGAGAAAAGCTATTACTACACCTCATGGCTATTATTAGCTTCTAGATGGTTTTCAGGAAACTCAAAACAACCTTGCTGGAGAAAATAAGTATTACATTTATTTTCTTTTCCTATTTGAATATGGGAAAAGGCTTATTATTTACTTTAACTCACAGTTTCAGAGGTTTCAGTCCAGGGTCACTTTGCCCTATTACTCTGAGTCTGCAGTGACACATAAGGGGTTGGTGAAGAGGCCTATTTACTTCATGGTGGCTAGGAACTAATTAGGAACAGAGAAAGAGGAGATGCTAGGGCTTTCAAATATTCCCTTCAGGTATTCTCCAAATGACCTAACCAGTCCACTAGGTTCTACATCTACCTTCTACCAATACCACCACAAGCTGGAACCAAACCTTCCACACATGGGCTTTTGTGGGGAATATTTAAGATCTAAACTGTAACAGTTCCAGCACTAACAATTATCTGATGATAGGAGAAAAAGAAAACAAAAAACAGATGTGTTGGCCTTAGATTTTCCTCTCCTCAAAAGGATAAACATGTACAACTGAGTTCAGTCATTTCGGCTGTAAGTTTCACTACTATATAACTCTGCTCAAACTCACTAGTTTTCTAAATTTATTTCATTTTCAGATTTCATGCCTGTAACAGGCTGTTCTCTTGAACTAATGTATTCCTTAAAACTACCAAGGCTTCTATATGTATCTGGGTCAAATGTTAAAACATAGTCATTTCTGAAGACTCCTTTAAGGTACAATCTTGTATTTTTAAACTTCATAGATGAATACTTTGCTCCAAGGAAGTGAGATGATCTATACAGAAAGGCACGTTTGAATATTCTTTCAACATATACTTGTAGATAAATGACTATTTCCACATCATTATATATCTGGAAGATCATTAATATAAATACACAACTAACATGGCAACTTACCAGATTTTTAAAAAGGGGGTGGAATTTTACCTTTTCAGTTGGAAGTGGTTTAGTAGACTTTTCTGGCTCCTTTTCTCTCTTTTTCTCTTCCTTTTTTTTTTCCTTTTCTTTCTAAAACACAGTCCCAAACTTTGGTAAGCTTAGTAATTTTTAAAATATGTAATTTTAAATTCATTTTTATTAGTTTTAATCATTTGAGAAAAAACATATCCAACATTTACAATACCCATGTTCTACCGAAATATAAAGCACACAAATTTGTTACATGTTGACAACATAAAAAAACCTCAAAAATATATAAGATAATTTAGAACCTCTCACATTTTACTATTCTGTGTTTATTTTAAAATAAGAACTCCATTCAACAATTTTTCACAACATCCAGACATAAGGCTATGCTTCTTAAAAGTACCCAAAATTTTGAACATTGAATAAGAAAAATAAAATTCACCAAACAGAATTCCTTACCATGTAAATGTAGATACAGTATAGTAGGTAGACATGGGAAAGGGAAGATGATATAGAAAATAATTTTAATTTAAAAAAATCACAACAAATTGAAGAGCTATTATCATAGTTTGGTGCTTTTTTTTTTTTTTAAACAGCTGGGTGCTGTCGAGTAGGCTGAGCTCTGAGGATTGTGGTTCAAATCCAGCCTGGGCAGAAAAGTCTGAGATTCTTATTACCAACTAACACAAAAAGCCCTAAGTGAAGCCATGGCTCAAGTGATAAAGCACTAGCTCTGAGCACAAAAGTTCAGGGATAGTGCTGAGGTCCTGAGTTCAAGCCTCTAAAACACCAGTGCGTGCACGCGCACACGTGCACACACACACAATGATTTTCTTACAAAAAAAATTTTAAAAGTTGGTTCCTGGGTACTGGAAGCAACTGACTAGCATGGGACAGTTGAGGCACACTATATTATGATATTGTCAGGTGTGAGAAAGCCTCGGTATAGTCATAAATCAAACAACAACAAAAATACAGAACACAGAATTTCTAGAATGTGTGTAAAAAGGTAGTTTATATTTACAGATTTTCCATACTAATATTCTCTAAGTCATCTCTTGCAAGAATACTTTTTCAGGAACAAAAGTTACCAAAGTTGACTTTCTGAATATCTAACGTGCTAAAATCTAAAGTGCAACCTGTATTCATTAAACTATCAAATGTGCGTATGTAAAAACTGGCATTATCATGAGCATTATAAACATGAACAAAATCTAGCACAAAAATTATCAACAAAGCTAAGCATTTATCAAAAATTTAGTTTTGCATTTATTCCAGGCCTATGAGTCTGGAAAGAACAAAAATGTGAACCTTAATGGATAAATACAAACATTACCTATTGCTGATCCACTACAACTCAAATCAAACCTTCATTTCCCAAACACAACTACAACTCAGAGTTTTCTTTTTTTTTTTTTTTTCTTCTTTTTTTTTGGGTCTGGTCATGGGGCCTGAACTCTGGGCCTGGGCACTGTCCCTCAGCTCTTCAGCTCAAGGCTAGCACTCTACCACTTGAGCCACAGCACCACTTCCGGCTTTTTTCTTTTTGCTTATGTGGTGCTGAGGAATCGAACCCAGGGCCTTGAGCATGCAAGGCAAGCGCTCTACCACTGAGCCACCTTCCCAGCCCCCTCAGAGTTTTCTTATTGTCTAATTTAATCTTTGCAAAAACAGTCTGGAATAACTGTCAATAACATCCTGCTAAAAATGAAGAAATACAATCTGAAGTAAAGTAATGGACAACACCATAGCTAATCAGTATCCTTTCTCAAAAGCTAAGTAACCCCTAACACTTAAGGCTCTGCTATCCACCCAAGTGAATATGTGCAAAAATCTTTTACATATTATATTTTCTAGATATTATTAATGTTTAGTGGCAAAGGCAATGCAATAGAACATTCTTACTAGTATGTTGAGGGTAAGTTGCTTCATAGTAAATTAAAGCAGATGGTTAATGCTATCAGCGAATATGGTATGTTCAAGCTAAATCCCCAATGTGATGGTAAGAATAAGCAGGGCCTTTGAGAGATAATTATGTCATGAGAGGAAACCTCTATGACAGGGATTAGTGTTTCTAAAATGAGGCCCCAAAGAGAATCCTTGCCCATTTTCACCATGTGAGGTCACAGCAAAAAGGTGCTATTCTAAGAACAAGGAAGTAAAACATCATGATACATAGAGTCTGGCAGATTCTTGATCTTGGACTTGGCAGCCTCTCCGTAACTGTGAAAAACAAATGTCCGTTATTAGCTACTCTACTTATGATATTTTGCTAAAGCTGCCTGCAGAAACAAAAAAACTACTATCCTAACTGGGAAAAGAGTCTGATTTCATAATCATTATAACAGGTGGACAATATAAAAATCACCAAAAGAAAAATCACTTAGCTACATTTAACAAGGGAAAACACAATTTCATGTTAATATTGGAATTTCCACTAACAAAACATGGCTGTCATCTATTCTGTTGTCAGACATAGTTATGGTACAATCTGTGAAGTAACATTGATAGTATTATCTCTAAACTCAAGATTATACAGTTTAACTAGCTACTGAATCAAAAACTGCTAACGAATCAAAGACTTCTAGAAATTAAATTTTTCACAGCAAGAACAAACTACAGCAGAACCTGGTAATATAGAAACGTAATTTCTGAAATTCAGTTGCTCTCTATATAATAGAGAGCAACTATATAATTTTTATATCACATAAAAATTATGCAGAAATAGAAAATGTTTTAAAATAGCCAAAAAAGGAATTAATAAATATTATAAATGGACTTTCTAGAGATGAGAATGTAACTCAGTGGTAGAGCACTTACTTGCATAGCTGGTACAAGGGGCCTTGATTTGATTGGAAGCACTAAGTAGGGATATAGACACTTGACTTTAGAGACCACTAAATTAGATAATTGCTTTCTCAGACTTTGATTACATAAAATAATGAGAAGACAAAATTTGAAAATATCAGAATTGCCTTGGGCACATTTACACTTTCTGAAGACACCTCTAACACTTTTTCAGCAAGCTGAGGACCTACATAATCTACAGTCTAATCAACCTAACAATTTCCTTTTCAACCCTTTGTATTGTGCTCTAAAACTCTCTCGTACTCTTCTCACACACTTCCCTTCTCTGCTTATAACTCACAAGGATCAAGTATTCTCACATTTATATTCTCATGTCCTTTCGCTTGATACTCAAAATACTTTTCAGGGTCCTCTACCCATCTACATGTTCCACAACTACCTCATATTCAGTATATCCACCTTTTTAATCACTTTTTTTACTCATTGAATTTTCCCAGGGTAAGGAAAAGGAAAGGGGGAGTCAGATGTGTTACAAAATGATTACAAAATTGGGAAAGAAGTACTCCAGTACAGAAAAATTGACTATGAAATAAAGACCCAAAGGCTTAATTTCCTGCAGTTCAAGAAAGAGATCAAGGATAGAATACACTTTCCCATCTATGTCCTTCCTCATTAAGTCAAGATTTCTCATAAAGCTTTGACTTCTAGCAATAAGTAGTTACATTTGTCTGCCTCTTACTAAGCAATCTTGTGGCAACTTTGATGTAAGACTTAAATAAACATTCATAGTCCTTTCCTAGTCTCCTGATCTCACTTTCCACTTGGAAGTCCCCAATTGCTTCTCTGTAAGGATTAGAGCATAAGTAGGTGTGATCATCCAAATGCAGCAATGTCATATTTGGCAAGAATCATACGAAGATGATTTGGACCCCTTTTCTCCAACTTCTGTCCTTTTTGTTTTTAACATAGAGTATCACTATGTATCCTATGCAAGCCTACAACTCATTGCCTCAGCATCCCAAATCTAGGGATTCTAAGTGATACCATCATCTATGGAGATGGTCAAGGCAGAAACTGAGAGTCACAAGTGGTCCAAGTACCTCCACAGTTCACTAATTGTTAGATCATAGAGAGCTCTAAAACTATGCTTTAAGCCAGGTGCCAGTAGCTCACACCTGTAATCCTAGCTACTCAGGAGGCTGAGATCTGAGGATCATGGTTTGATGCCAGCCAGGGAAGGAAAGTCCATGAGACTCTTATCTCCAATGTAACCACCAAGAAAAACAAAACAAAAACAAAAACACACACAAAAAAAAAAGTTAGTGGCGCTGTGGCTCAAGTGGTAGAGTACTTGCCTTGAACTGCAGAGCTCAGGGACAGCACCCAGGCCCAGAGTTCAAGTCCCATACCTGACCAAAACAACAACAACCACCACCAACTATGCTTTCCTTTTCATTCTCTCTGCTTACATTTTAGTGTTATTTTATTCCTGGATAAAGGTTGATTCTCAAAACTTTTCCTCAACAATTACCATAAAATTGACTAGCCATGGAACTAGTAAAGCAGCATTATAACATGAAAATCTGATCCTATTATAACTTTCTCCTCTTAAAACTCATCACTAAAATGTGTGTCTTCAAAATAAAGACCAGAATCCATCAGTGGGTCTTCAAGAACGCTCTGCCCTCACTTTTTCATTAGTATGTAAGCTCTATGACAGGAGAATTGTATTTTACTTGTCCTCGTGTCTCTCATGTCTATAAAATGGAGAAGGAAGTATTCTAATACAGAAAAATGATCAATAACTAGACATGAAAGCAAGAAACCAGGGGCTCATGCCTATACTCCTAGCTACTCAGGAGGCTGAGATCTGAGGACTGTGGTTCTAAGTCAGTAGGGCAGAAAAGTTCATGACTCTCATCTCTAAATAAGCACCAAAAAAGCCAGAAGTGTAGTGTGGCTCAAGTGGTACCAGAGATAGCCTTGAGCAAAAAAAGTTCAGTGTTAGTGCCTAGGCCCTGAGCCCAAGCTCCAGAACCAGCACTAAAAAAAAAAAAATAGACACAGGAAAGAACAGTTGAAAAATGCCTCAAAAAAAAAAAACAAAAAAAAAAAAACCTAAGAGTCCCAAAGGAGATTAAAACTCTTATATATCTATAGGGGAGACTTTTAAAAACACATAACAGCCCTCCCTACATTCAAAATGTATTCTAATCATCACCATTATAGATTCTATATTTTGGACAACATGCATTCAATTTGTATTAAATTATAACTATGGCATAAGAAAATATTTTTTAAAATCCACTACATTCAACACATTCAGAACTGGGGTCATTAAAAACACATACTACTACAGTGTCCCCAAATTATGGCCTATTATGAAAGGAAGCTTATCACTGAGCAACACAAATGCTAATGGTTAAAACATTATTATACCTCCAATCTGTTTTTCTCAGCAGCAGCTTGCAGAGAAGGAGAAGATACCAAAGGCTGAAGAGGAGCGTCAGAGGAGGCAATCTGTGGGGCACAGACACAAAGTCAGGAGGAAGAAGGAAGGAAGGGAAAGAGGGAGGGAAGGAGAGAGGGAGGGAAAAGATCAGAACTGATGGCCACAGGGAAGAAACAGAGAGTCATGCTTTTGGGACATAAAAGCATGTTAACAAAGGAAAGTAATACATCAAGAAGGAAGTAATATTTGTTGTAAATTTTTTGTAAATTTCCACCTGAACTTTATAAAAGTCCTTAGTCCAGAAAAATGTATTATTTAAAATGGATTTTACTAGGTTGTAAAATGGAAAGCATACCAGATCATACCCAAAGATCATACCAAAGTATGAAAAGTATTTAAGCGTTTCTCATAGTTCATTTCAAGTCAAAATTACTACTAAATTACTAATGCTCTGAAGCATGAAAAAAACTTTGTGCAAGTATCAGGGTAAAGCAGTTTTTACTGATAACTTTTAAGATGCAAATGAAACAGCTAAAATAAAATTATGAATTAAAATTTTAATCAACTGTTTAGGAAAACAAAAGGAACAGCAAAAAAGCAGTGGATTAATGTAATGGGTAAGCAACATATACTTATGAAGCAATTGATAAACTTCCTTCTTTTAAGATCGGCAGCAAACACCATTTCTAGTGCTGTACTTGCTGAATTGCCCCAAGCATTATGATACAGTTATAAAAGCAGCAGAGGCACTTTAGACACTAAAATGTTTTTCATCTAAAAGCTTTTCTACATATCTCCTGACCCACTTTCTACATGCAAAGTTGATCACTTTTTTTTTTTTTTGAGTCCGGTCATGGGGCCTGAACTCTGGGCCTGGGTGCTGTCCATCAGCTCTTCAGCTCAAGGCTAGCGCTCTACCACTTGAGCCACAGCGCCACTTGCAGCTTTTTTCTTTTTGCTTATGTGGTGCTGAGGAATCAAACCCAGGGCCTCATCCATGCAAGGCAAGCGCTCTACCACTGAGCCACCTTCCCAGCCCCAAGTTGATCACTTTTTAATGGAACCATTATTTTCCTGTTCTTTACTGCTAAAATATAACTGAAATACTCTTAAAAATGCATTGTAGATCTTTGGAGCTATAAAACATCTCTTCATTGCTTTATCCTCTCAATGGTACCTATGAAGAACTTTTTTTAATGTACTATTGTAGACAGGTTATTATGTAATGTGAAAAATAACACTGAAAAATGACAAGTCTTTCTTGAATCTGCTTATTAGTTATGACACTAATTTTTTATTCATAAACCAAAACTAAACTCTAGAGTTTTTCCTTTTTTTGTTCTTGCACAACATTGGCTGTTATGATTGTATAAACTAGCTATTTGATTACTAGAAAATTCCACATCAAAAATGCAGACTTTGTGGCTAGGAAGGTAGCTCAGTGTTGCCTTACATGCATGAGGCCCTAGGTTTGATTCCTTAGCACCACATAAGCAGAAAAAGCCGGAAGTGGCGCTGTGGCTCAAGTGGTAGAGTGCTAGCCTTGAGATGAAGAGCTCAGGGACAGCGCCCAGGCTCAGAGTTCAGGCCCCTCAGCTGACCAAAAAAAAAAAAAAAGGGGGGGGGGGGGGGGGGAGGGGCAGACTTTCTCCATAAACAATTTTTTTTATCAAAACTGTGTCTTAGAATTTGGCATAAATCTGGTCTGTCCTACTAATACTTACTTTCTAAAGATCATTACAAGTTCATGTACAAAACAAGAAATTTAAGGTCAATTAATAAAATGATAACAAAAGTTGTAGATCAATAAGGGGTTGTTAGGAAAAAGAAATAGGCTCTGCTGGGTGCATATGGTTCCACCAGGAGGGGGCTGGACTAACAGGGAGGGTTAATGAAGATACAATGGTCAATGGATAATCTGATTGCATAAATACAGAATACTGAAGACTGTTAAGCTGTTTTTGAAAAAAAAAGTGACTAAAAGAGTGGAAGAGGAAGTGAGATTAGTTGGAATACATTTTACACATGTGTGGAAATTTTACAATTAAACCCCTCTTTTGTATAGCTAATATATACTGATAAAAAATAAACACAGTAATACTCAGTAACATTTTTGCCCAAATCATAAAAGTAGAAGGTAATGACATAAAATAGAGGTATTTTGTACATCAATGATTACTAATCTTTAGAAGCTAGCTTGATAATTCATTGTAAATGTGCTTTTAAAAGATGATAAACTAATGTGTTTACTTTAATGTGTCCTCTTCCTCAGAACCAGGAATTTTTTTTTTTTGGGGGGGGGGGGGTCAGTTGTGGGACTTGAACTCTGGGCCTGAGCACTGTCCCTCATCTCTTCAGTTCAAGGCCAGAGCTCTACCACTTGAGCTACAGCACCACTTCTGGTTTTCTGGTCGTTTATTGGTGATAAGAGTCTCATGGACTTTCCTGCCCAGGCTGTCAAATCTCAGCCTCTTGAGTAGCTAGGATTACAGGAGTGAGCCACCAGTGCCCAGCTAGGAATATAAATTTTATTAAATAAATACAATCTAAACATTTTGGTGGGAAGAGGGAGAGAATAAAAGAGGGAGGGAGGAGGAAAAAAAAGGCCTTGACACCATATGCCCACTGAGAAATGAACAGAAATTTGTTCATTCAGAAAGATAATGAAAACTTCAATGGGCAGATATACAAATTATGGTATACTCATACAACAAAACTACCTTTTTAAAGATTAATTTTTTTATAATTTTGGGGGGAAAAAATCTTTGCTAGACCAAGTGCTGATGGTTCACACCTGTTATCCTAGCTACTTAGAAGGCTGAGATCTGAGGATTGAGGTTTGAAGACAGCCTAAGTAAAAAAGGTGCTGAAATTCTTATCTCCATTAATAACCAAAAAATACAAAACTGGAGATGTGCCTCAAATGATAGCCTTTAACACAAAAGCAGAAGGACAGTGTTCAGGCCCTGAGTTCAAGCCAAATGACTGGCCGAAAACATAAATCACTTTGCTACTACCATCATTTTAAGAAATGTCCCTTGAACTGGAAATGTCTTCTCTATATTATCAACATTTCCTTCTATTTTCCTATTATGGATAATCTCAACTAATTCCTTTTAAGAATTATATCCTAATGAAATAAATTGAAAAATCCAAGAGGACTTTAATAGCCAATAGTCATTCTGTATCTTTAAAAAGAGGCTGGCACAATTCTCAGGAATTGTGGATTGCTCCTTAATTTATTTGTTCATTTAGTAATGTGACATATATTAGTATGTATCATATTTAAGGCAATGAGATTAGAGAAATACAATATTTGCCCCCAAAGTAGTTTACCTCTCAAGCATTTCAAATATATAGTATATATGTATAATGAAATATATTCCAAAACAGAATATGTTAATTATAATAGAGCATAAAAGTGCTGTGGAAACACAAAATTTAGATAGCAGTAATGTAAATGGTCCTGAGCACCAAAAATGGGTACTTTTGAGTTAGTTGATTCACAAGATACAACAGTATCAACAAAATCTTTTTTTTAATTCCCAGGGTGCAAATCTGTAAAACTTTCTTCTAGCACAGAAACATTTCTATGCAGGACATATTCTTGTTCGTTTTTGCCTTCATCAGAAGTTTGCTTTACATCTTTATGCTTCATCCTTCATTTCATGCTTAATAGTGCCCACAGCACTCAACAGTAATTATAAATTCCTTCCATCAGAGCAGCACAAAAAAGCTTTTCTGCTTCCTCATAAGTACCTTGCTTGTATGACCAAGAGTATTTTTAAAAGTTTATCAAAGCCAGTCTTTGAGACTGCAAACAAATATCTAGAAATGAAGGAGGTTCCAATCTAGTTCCAGTTCCCCTAACACTCTGTATGAAGGAGCCCTTTGAGACCCTCTTTGGAGACATGAAAGGGCCTGGAAGACAACTCATTAGAAGAATAGCATAGTCTTTGCTTTTATATTTTTTTGTACTTTATTGTGCTAAAAGACACAGAGAAACAGTCACTTTTAGGTTCCTATTGTAACACTCTTAAAATAAGAAAACAATTTGAGAACAGTAACACATCCTGACAAAACTAAAAATCGACACTTGAAAAAGGAAGAAACAAGTGATAAAACAGACACACATAAACACTGTAGAGTGATTAGTAAATATTTAATGGAGGAATAACAGTTGTAGACAGCTCTTTATCCAAGTCCTAGTGTTCAAATTGACCTCCCTTAGATACTCATTAAGTACCCTAGTATTTCTTATATATCATAGATATAAGATATTCATTTTGTTTGAGTACCTTATATCTAAGGTTATTTTTTAATATGTTATACTCCAAGGGAATACTTCTGAAATACATTCTAAGCATATATGAAAACAACACAAAGAATGCCAATGAAAGCTACTGATGGAGACATGGATAGGAAGAAGAGAAACAGGCTCTAATGGGATTAGATACTAGCAAGAAGGGGTTGGGCTCAGGAGAGTGAATGAGAACTAAGCAGATTGTTTGCTTGACTTTGTATGACAATAGAACAATGATACCTGTTGAAATTGTTTTAGAAAGAGAGGATATGGGAGAGTGAAGGAGGTGATGAAATTGACTGGAATACACTGTATACATGTGGGAAACAGCACAATAAAATTCCCTCTTACATAACAAATGTATGCTAATTAAAAATTAAAAATCTCTAATACGCATGAGAAATTTCTCTGAAAACAAGGTTATATCCTTTGTTTCAGTATCCTAGAAGCTATGCACAAGGGTTGGATAAATTTAACTTCAGACATTTTTTCTGGATTTTCAACTCATTAGTAATACAAACTCAGAACAGAAAAACCTTTACCACTAAATTTTTACTTTCAAGACTACAAAAAAATAGAAAAATTGTAGAATGAAGCTGAGGGACAGCGCCCAGGCCCAGAGTTCAAGCCCCACGACCGACAAAAAAAAAAAATTGTAGAATGAGTATTTGTACAAATATTACTAGTAGTCATGTTATGTTTGTTCTTTCTAGACACAGGCAGGCAGATAAGATAGACACAGACACAAATACCTGTCAGGTTTCACTGAACTATTTGAAAATGAGTTAAGAGCTATCATGACATTTAATCCCTAAATATTTTATTTCACCATACGTCTTATATGAGTAAAAAAAATTCTAAGAAGCTATATTGTTATTATGCCCCCAAGGTGAAAGAAAGCAACTTTCTTCCTAACAGCTATCACTGAAATAAAAGAAATAAAACTGAAAAGATGGGGAGAAGAATAACTTTTGAAATTGAGTAGCTATATATAAAGAAGGCATAAAGTATCTCAATTAAAAGCAGTGAACAATTGGGGGGTTGGGGATATGAGAATACAGAAACAAGCTCTGTTATGCCACTGGGTAAAAGTGGGAGGGGGTTGGTCTATCAATGTAAATGAATATGATTGAAATAGTTTGTCTGCATATGTGTAGATAAAACAATGAGGCTGGTTGAGCTTGAGTTAGGAAACAGCGAAAGTAGTAAGGGAGAGTGATGGAAGGGGTAAGATTGATTAGAACACTTCATATAACATGTATGGAAATGTCACAATGGACACCCTCTTTGTGCAACTAATGTACACTAACAAAAAATTTCTAAGGAAAGACAAAAGTTTTCATGAATATAATCTCCAAATTGTTGCCAGAGTATAAAAATGCTCAAAATACAGTGACTTTAGAAAACAAAAAAAAATCTAAAACTTTTTTGAAAAGCTTGCTACAAAGCAGTAAGTTTTACAAAATACTTTACATTTCAAATTAGCATGTATTAGTTTTTTCTCTATAATGCTCAAATAAGCCTTTGATTTATGGACATTACAAACATCATTCTCAACATTGTCATTTTTTATTAATCTTTCAACAGACTTTATTCATTATGTTCACTTAAAACAAGGATAATTTTCCCTCTAAAATAGTCAATAGTGGTATTTTCTTTTTTTTTTTGGGGGGGGGGGGGGGTAGGGTGGTCGGTCATGGGGCTTGAACTCCGGACATGGGTACTGTCCCTTAGCTCAGCTCAAGGTGAGTGCTCTACCACTTGAGCCCACAGTGCCGCTTCTGGCTTTTACTGCTTATGTGGTGCTGAGGGCCTCATTCACATAAGGTAAACACTCTACCACTGAGCAACCTTCCCAGCCCAATAGTGGTAATTTTAAACCTGTGTTACAGGAACTTTTCTCATATTCAGTGATAATGTATTAAAATAGGCTTAGAGTTAGACTGATGCTTCTTATCTACCATAAGAAAACTCTAAACCAAAAACCAAATTTAGCCTGTCAGCATAAAACTCTGAATAAACAAAGGAAGGGAAAAAGATTTCAACCACAAAAGCAAAATAGCCTTGTTATAACTGAGATGGGAACTTTAATCAAGAATGATTTTTTTAAAAACTAAAGTAAGGTTTCAACTATTTGAAAATCAAAATGCCAATAATCAATTGAAATGCCATGCTTTAATAAATTCCTGAGCTACAATTCCATGTTACCACAGATGCACCAAAACCCTTGGGACAAGACAGATTTTTTTTCATTTACAAACATTTCAAGAAGTTAGTAAGATAATTTTCTATCAATTTTACTCAGTTGTTAGCACTTTTTCCCCAAAATTAAAAAAATTTACTTAATTATATAATTAAATGTAATAAAAGCAGCTATCAGACTCTTTGAATATGAACTTTTCTGAACCAGTTCTGTTTTTAAAAACCTCAATAATTATGTGACGCCATGTTCGCTTTGGCAACACATATACTAAAATTGGAACGATCCAGAGAAGATTAGCATGGCCCCTGCGCAAGGATGACAAGCAAATTCGTGAAGGGTTCCATATTATTAAAAAACAAATCGTTTAAATAGGGATACAGATGGACCCATTGCAACAATGAGATGTACAAGTCATTATGTTGAAAAGGAACTTTACAACTTTGGTGGGGGGAGGAGGGGAGATTAGGTGGGGGGGGGCGGGGGGAGGTTGGGAAGGGATGGGAAGGGGAAACAAAGGAGGAGGCTACAATGCTTGATAAGAAATGTACTCATTATCTTGCCCATGTAACTGTAACCCCTGTGTACAGTATTTTCACAATAAAAAAATAATAATTATGTGATGCCAAAACTTTCCATATCTAATTATTTAAACATGAAACTACTATAATTTTACAATAGAGCTGTATTATATAAGTTTAAGAATTATTCAAAAAACACTAATTGGCAAGAGATGAAAGCTTTACTTACATTTGTAATAGCTACAGCATTTTTATCATAATATTTCTTCTTTTCATATTTATCTCTGATGAAAAATTCTACTGCTCTGAAAACAGACAACTTAAGGAAAAGCATTAGTTAAATCATGTGTATTCTTTGCTCTCTCTATTCCTTTCTATATTAAGTCTAACATGATAAATTTAAATTTCCTATTCACCAAATCATATTTTCTCTCTCACAGTATTTCTGCAACTCTGCTTTTCTTCCTTCCAAAGTCCATTTCTTCAATCCAGTTTCAGCAAGAAAAACAACTTAAAACTATTCTTCCTTTTCTCCTCCCACCCAGCCGACCTATTACTTAACTCTAAATTTTAATTCAGGTTTATTTTGAGTTTGTAATATAAGTAAACTAACATCATGCTGTATACAATGTGCCAGACACTGTGATAAGTTATGTACCTGTGTATTGTTTCCTTTAATTACTTTGACATTCCATTAATGGACACTATAGCAGTACTTATACATTTCAGATAAAGAATTAGCAAATTGGAGATGGTATGGTTGCTCACACCTGCAATCCTAGATACTCTGGATGCAGAAACAAAGGAACACAGCTGAAAAATAGCCCGGGCAAACAATAAGCCAGAGTAGGCGTGGTAGAAGAATCCAAGTCCAGTCCACCCCTGGGAAAATACAAATGACCTCTATTAGAAAATAACTAAAGCTAAGAAAGGACTGGGTGTGATTCAAATGGTACAGTATCTGTTTGGCAAACACAAGGGCCTGAGTTCAAACTTCAGGACTGCTCCGCCCTGGGGGAAGCAACCCCAGGGGAAAGAATAAAAAATTGATTCTTATACCAATGTTCTTTTCTGCTATAGTGACTACATCATAAATGCATATTAGAAAAAATAGCAACCAATTTTTTTCTTACTCGTGAAGTTGAACGGAGAACTCAAGTACATAAAACTAAATGTTTCCTTTTATTAGAAATACTTTCAGAAAATATCTAACGTGAGCAATATAAAAAATGAATAAGGACAAAGGTGATCTTGTTGGCATAGGTTGTTCTTTGTTTTATGTAGTACAAGGGTTTGAATTCGGGACTTTAACCAGGTATTGTAATACTTAAGCCACTTTGCCAGACACTTTTGGGGCTGGCTATTAGTGTGATACTGCTATTTTTGCCCCCCACCTCCACCTCTCCCTGGGATGACAAGCTCCTGTCACTTAAACCAACCTTTGTGTTCCATACCACCAAGGAAAACAAGCACAAATCACCCATGCCCAGCCATTGGTTCATATGGAGTCTTGTCAACTTTCCCCCCCACTTAGTCCAGGCTATCCCAGAATCATGATTCCTCCATTTACTGGAACTGCTGTACTTGGCTAATTTATAAAGATACAAAGATAAAATAAAGGATTAGGTTATTTGAACCTTCCTAGTTATTAGCCCAAAAAAATAAAAAAAACCTAAAAAGCAATCCAAGTACATAACGAAGAAAACTTTTTTTTTTTTTTTGGTCTGTTGTAGGGCTTGAACTCTTGAGCCTGGTGTCCCTCAGTGTCCCTCAGCTCTTCAGCTCAAGGTGAGCGCTCTACCACTTGAGCTACAGCACCACTTCCAAAGTAATTGTTTTAATTCCATGGGAGGCAATGAGGATTTTTCCTTAATGGCTGGTTGTTCTCTTGTTTGTAGGTGATTTTTAGAGCAAAAATGTCTCATACAGTTTTAAATATTTTTGTGCAAAATATCAAATACAAGCCAGTGTTTCATAGTTAGTTCACAATGACAAACAAAAAAAATGGACTTTCAATTTAGCCCAGGAATGAGCATAACGTTGGTCTGTTTTAACTACTCAACTCTGTCTTTCTAGTTCCAAAGTGGGCATAGAAAATTCATAATTGAATGGATACGGCCAGTTCTAATAATAGGTAGCAGGCTCACAGTCCTACAGTTACTGACTCCTGAATTCTATTACAGTGTTAAAAGGCAAAGAAAAACCAATAGATGGACTTCACCCAAGATGGACTTAGGAATTAGTCTATAAACCATCATTGTAAACAACCCAAAAAGAAACTTTCATTATATTTCTGCTGATTTCAGTATTTAACTCCCAAATATGGTCCAATGTACAACCACCAAAAAACCATTAGCAGAGCTGTGGCTCAAGTGGTAGAGTGCTAGCCTTGAGCAAAAAAAATCTCAGGGACAGGACCCTGAGTTCAAGCCCCAGGACCAGCACACACAGACCCCACTTCCCTCCCCCCAAAATAAAAACAAAACAGTGAAAGTGAGGAATAATAATAAAACACTTCCACCATTGGAATGTACAATAAACATTAAGCACTCTATAAATGAAGTTATAATACAAATAATGAAATGACTAAGAAATCCTACAAACATAGAGAGCATGGTAAAATCTTAAAAAAAATAAAGTTAGCTTTTTTCCTTTTGTTGGCAGTCAGAGTTTGAACTCGGGGACTCACAGTTACTAAGCAGGCACTTCGCTGTTAAGCCATTCTGTCAGTCCTTTCTTGAGCTATTTATTTTTGAGATAGTATCTTGCTTCCTGCTTGTCATTGCTTAGATGACAGGCATGTGCCATCAAGCCTAGCTTCTTTCTGTTGAGATGGAGTATCCAAGATTTTTCTCTGAATTTCAGCCTCTTCACATACCATAATCATGACTGATGAACACTTTTATGTTCAGCTGTGAGTTGTTGAGGTGTCCTTGAACTTTTCTAGGCTAGCCTCAACTGTGATCCTCCCATTCCTACCCTCTCAAGTATTTATGATTACAAGTGTGAGCCACCAAAGCCTAGTTTTGTTTTGTTTTCTATAATATTGAGCCTCAATGTTACCATAGCATTAAAATGGAATACAAGATTAGTAAAAAAAAAAAGAAAGTTATATACAGTACTAAGACAAGAGCATGGCACACACAGTGTTATTTTGAATTTTAGCTCTCACTATTGACAAATGGTAAGCAATTTAAAAGGCAAAGCCCATGAACAGGAAATAGCAACTATATTATGGGTTAAGGCAATTTGCATAAAATCAAATTTAAACAAGTCAGCAATAAGGAACCAATTAATTTAGATATTGGGAAATCTCATTTTCTGGTCTCCAGATGTTATTTGATACACAACGACTTAATTATATTGCAGAGATCAATGGCACAACCAAAAACAAGTAGAACAACAATCTTAGAAAAACCAACATTTAAAAAACATTAATAAAATTCAGTGGCTATTTAGCGATTTAATAAATGAAAACATCACAATATCCCCCCAAATCATTCTTCTCAAAAGTAATAAATGGCACTACCCAAAGCCAGAAAAATTTTAGCATTACACATGTGTTATCTACTAGTATGTATTTGTAACTTAGGATTTTTCCCCTTTCCTTAAAGATACCACTTCAAAGACAATTGACTTCCAATGAACACAATCTTCTAGTTCCAGACACCTACACTGACAGCAGAAAAACTTTGAAAAGCTCAAAGGAGAAGAACTGCTGATTAGCTTTAAAACTGAATTAAAGTTTTTAGATAAGATGAAATACCCAAATAATGAAAAGCTTGGGGGGGGGGGCGGCACTGGGGGGGGGGGGGAGGAGAAGGATTGGGATTGGGGAGGAGGGGGGAGGCTGGGAAGGGATGTGAAGGGTAAACCAAAGGAGGAGGCTGCAATGCTTGGTAAGAAATGTACGCATTATCCTGCCCATGTAATTGTAACCCCTCTGTACAGTATGTTCACAAATAAAATTAAAAAAAAAAATCCAAATAATGAAAAGCTTAATGTAAAGCTTTCTCATTTATCATGCATTAGCACATGCACCCCATAATTATGATATCCCACAAGAGAAATTATACTTTCATAAAAATTTTTGCAAAACTTCAGTAAACTGTAAAGCTTTTAAAACAACAACAAATCTCGTAAAGAATGTAATGGGACCCATATTATATGAATTTAACTCAGTTTGGTTCCACTTGTCTCTAAGGATATATATTTACATCTACAAAACTGCCAAGATGTTAGGCTTTTAGAAGAGCCATAAACTTTAGAATGACTAATGGATGGATGGATGGATGGATGGACCATTGATGGACAGATGAATGGATGTCAGGCTGATGCATTTTTTAACTACTCTCTCTAAAAATTTTTTCAACTCAGTGTCTCAAAGAGAAAATGATAAAAAAGCATTTCAACATATAATACAATTATACAATATAACTACTATATAAGCTATATATTATTTGTAACATCTTTTTATAATATAATTGAGGTACTTTCTAAAATAATTTTCTCTATGTTGCCTAGGTTCATCTGGATGTTCTGAGATGTACTGATTCTCCCTGCCTCATACTCTAAACAGCTAGAATTACAGAGCCTGAATAATTTTTTTTTCAGCCCTGCCACAAATCTTTTATTAGGGCTTCTTTTAGCGCTATTACAGAATTACTGATGACACACCTAAAATCTTTGAAATGTCATTCCGCAAGCAAATTTTGGGATCGCTTTTTTTGAGGATCGCTTTTTAAGTCCAACAGCTTGATTCAACTGCTGACTGCCTGCCTAGAGAAAGAAAAGCATTTGCTGAGAAGATCATTTATCCTAGGTATTATCAATATGAATTGTCAAACTGTATATATTGTATCAATAAAAATACCAGGTTTACCATGGACAAAGCCAAGAAAACCAATGATGCCAGATATTGAATTTCTATTGCACTGTCCTTTGAACACATCAGCAGGAGGTATAAGCCTGAATAATTTTTTAAGGCTATAGTATTACATAAATGTGGCAGCTAATTTCATGGCTGTCATCTTATACTTGCAACATTAGTCATCATGTATCTTAAGTATTTAGCCAAGATCCCTCTCTAACAGATCTGAATAACCATTAGACTATTTTCTGCTAATAAAAAGATCCACATTTCACATAAACATGAAAAAGGGGATTCTTCAGTTTGAGGGGACTTTCTTTTTTGTAATAGAACTTTATTGTTATTATTAAGGGGTTGTACAGAGGGGTTACCGTTTCAGAAGTCGGGTAATGAGTACATTTCTTTTGGGACAATGTCACTGATTCTGTCACTTTCTCACAATTTTTACCTCTAGTTACTGACTACTACAAGTTTCATAGTTCATTTTTCACAGTATCTACTGAGTAGTATAATTGCATTTGTTCACTCTTCCTCCCTACATTTCTGCGCTCCACTCCCTTTGGCCTCTCTCAAAAGACAGAAAAACAAAACAAAACAGCCAGGCACTGATGGCTCACACCTGTAATCCTACTATTATGGAGGCTGAGATCTGAGAATTGCCATTCAAAGCCAGCAGAAGGGTCCATGAGACTCTTACCTCCAATTAATTAGCAGAAAACTGAAAGTGGAGCTGTGGCTCAAAGCAGTAGAGAGCTAGCCTTGAGTGAAAGAGCTCAGGGACAAAGACCAGGCCCTGAATCCAAGGCCACAACTGACCATCCTCTCCAACCCCTCCCCCCACCAAAACCACCAACGTGTTGCTATTTCCTGGAATCTGTTTCAGTAAACAATATTTTAAATGATCAGAGGCATTACACGTCTCCTAAGTCTGTCTGTGCATGAATGCCTAGAGTCTTAGATAATTTATCATGCTCCAGTATATTTTAGATCCAGGATCCACGTATGAGTGAAAACATGGGCAGTTTGTCTCTCTAAGCCTGGCTTACCTCACTTAACATGATTTGTTCTAGGTCCATCCATTTTTTGCAAATGACATAATCTTATTCCTTCTAATGGATAAGTAAAATTCCATTGTGTTTACCACATTTCTTTTATCTACTCATCTATTGCAAGGCATCTGGATTGTTTCCTTGACCATTGTGAATAGTACAGCAATGAACATGGATGTGTAAGTCTCTTTATGGTATCCTGACTTGTAATGCTCTGGGTAAATGTGCAGGAATGGTACGGCTGAGTCATAGGAAAGCTGTATGTTTAGTTTTTTGAGGACCCTTCAACTACCATCCAGAGTGGTTGTGCATATGTGAAGGGGCTTTCTTATCAACATAGGCTTGTGGGTAGATAGCCTCTCAATTAAAAACTATTTAAGAGCTGGAGGAATGGCTAGAAGTAAAGAACCCATCTAGTAAGTGCTCTGAGTTTAAGCCCCGTTATCCCTCCCCCAAAAAGAATTTCAAAAATGACTTATTGCCCTAGGTCAATACAGAATTTTACATTACCTACATGTTAAGTAACTCTCCAAGCTCCACCCCAACATCCTTCTGTAACAAAAATAGTATGGACATCAGATTGCTAAATTTGTAAGAAAGGGATGGGGCAAGCAGAAATAGAAAAGGGTTAATTCAAGTTACTTTTCAATTACAACTTTAAAAGGTTTTAGTCATATACAAAAATAAATATATAATAAATAAAATTATTTAATTCCAATAGCCACATAACTATTGTATTATATCAATGGTCCAGCCTTGAAAAGGCCACTTTTTATTGCCAATCTAAATATCTAAATACCAGCAATTAATCAAGTTAATATCATTTTATAAAGTAGTACAATTTTAATGCTCTGCTTTGAAAACTTCGATGAATTTTAGAGATTGTATACTATGCAATCATTTTATATTTAACCAATGTGAAAACACCTTGACTAAAAATGCCTGTGGGGAAAGTCTATCCATTCCAAAAGACAGATTTGCAAACAAACACGTTTGTCAGTAGCAAATATTAACAAATTATTTAGTACGTACACCAAATATGTAATTTGTTTTTTATACATAGAAATGTCAACTGTTTGATATAAATGTAACTACTTCTTAAAGATAATCAAAGAAAATCGCTAGGGAAATGATTTCTTTTCGTGTGCCCTGAACTTAGGTCCTCATAGCTGTCCCTAAGCTTATTTGCTCAAGGTCAACACTCTACCACTGGACCCACAGCTCCACTTGTTTTTTTTGGTTTTTTTTTGGGAGGGGGCAGGTTTGGTAGTTATTTGGAGATAAGAGTTACATAGACCTTCCTGCCCCGTCTGGCTTTGAACTGTAATTCTCATTTCTCAGCCTCCTGAACAGCTAGGATTCAAGCCATAAGCCATCAGTGCCAAACTGGGAAATTATTTCTAAAGTACTCAGAATGCTTCACTAACCAAATCCTGATATCAATTTAATGTAATAAACATATAATCTGGGCTCTAGTGGCTCACACCTGTAATACTAGCTACTTGGGAGGTTGACTGGTAGGATTACAGTTCAAGACCTACCAGGGCAGAGATATTATTCCAACCAGCAACCTGGCACAGTTATGGTACACCTGTCATCCTAGCTTTTCAGAGGTTGAGACTGCAATCTTCTGGCTAACACAAGCTAAGAAGTTTCCTAGACCATATCTCAACAGAAATAGTTGGTCTTGATGCCATGCACCTATCATCACAGCTACTGGAGGAAACATCAATAGGGAGACTGCAGTCCAGACTGGCTTAGGCAAAAAGCAAAATTCTATCTTAAAAATAAGCAGAGCAAAAAGGCCTAGAGATGTAGCTCAACCAACAGAGTGCTTGCACAAAACACTGATTTTAAACCCAAGTACTGCCCCTGCCAAAAAAAGAACCCATAATTTTTTTAATCAAGAGATGGAGATCAATCAGAAAAGAATCAAGTCATAACATTTATAATGAATGATAGTTACATAAAAATGTTCTGTCCAGTGACAGCAGTTCACACCTGTAATCCTAGCTACTCAGGAGGCTAAGACCTCAGGATCAAGGTTCAAAGCCAGCCCAGGCAAAAAAGTTCAGGAGACTCTTACCACCAATTAACCACCCAAAAAAGTCCAAAGAACATCTCTGGCTCAAGTGGTAGAGTGCTAGCCATGAGCACAGGGACAGCACTCAAGCCCTGAGTTCAAGCCCTAGTACCAGTACCAAAAAAAAAAAAAAAATAATAATCTATGCATCCTGATATCAAAATCTATTTAAAATCTACTATTTCAAGGCATAACTCAGGGAATATCAGTCTCCAATTTTTTCTCTTTTCTGGGATAGAGACCAAACTCAGGGCCTCCTTATGCTAGGCAAGAACCCTATCACTAAGCTACATCTGCAGTCTTTAATTTTTTTGAGACAGAATCTCACAATATGGCCTTCTAACTTCATATCTTCCTGTGTAAGCCACCTGAAAGCTGGGATTAATAAATTTGTACCTCTACACCCAGGGTGATAAAGTATGTATCTTCCAAATATCAGCAAACAAAATATTAATGTTAAAAATAAGTTAATTCTTTAACAGTTGCTTTTTTGAGGAATTTTCTGTTTGTTGATTTGAGTTTGTTTTATGGTAGTACTGTAAACTCAAGGCCTTAAATTAAGCCACATTTCTAACACAATTTAATTCTTTTCAAATACACAATATACAAAATTTAAAGGATACTGATCTGTCTGTGGTCTTCGAAAATTCTCTGGAAGATTGGCTTCATAGAGTAGTCTTGCTTTAGTATTTCCCATATCTTGCATGCACTATAAGAAAAATTATTTTCATTACTCACGTGAACATTAAAAATTCCTATATATGTAGACATGAACACATATACAAATTCCAGTCAACAGTAATTGTTTCTACACATACTCTTTTTAATAAATTAAATCGTAATTATGAAATTACCCAAATTCTTTAGAAGCACTATTTGTATTTTTCTACCTATGTGGATTCAATTTCATGATTACACTCACTACTTCCTAAAAAAGAAGTTCCTGACAGTTTGTAGGGAGTTCTATTTTCAAAAATTATTTTCAAAAATTGAAAAATGCTGTCATATCTGGGGCTAACAACCCAAGGTAAAACTTGAACTTCAATATACTCTAGGATTTTCATAACTTACAATCAAGACCTCCATATAAGCCAGTCAAGATACAATGCTGACCTAAAATTCTACAAAAGTGGTTTTGTTTCTTTGGAGTTAACCATTTGAGTCTGATGAAAAGTTTTTCCCACCAAAAACAAAAATAAATAGAACAAAACAAGAAAGAAAAGAAAACAGCATGATGCTTGATAGCACAATTGCTCACAGAGCCATGTTACAGTTTGGATCTGTACTCCCCAAAAGCCATGTGTTAAAAGTCACCATAGAGGTACTGCTGGGAGGTAGTGGAACTTTTAGGTCAGCTCACAATGGAGTTTCCTAGGGGTGTGCCCTTTAAGAGGACTGTGAAGCCCTAGTCTCTTTCCCAGCTCATGATAATAAGCAGTTTGCTAGGCTACACACTCCTATCACCACTACTCATCACCTTCATCAAAGGTCAAATTATGCAGAACTGTAAGTTAAACAAGTCCTTCCTCTTATAAATTAAGTGTGCCTCTAGTATTTCATTATGAAAATGACTAAATACAAACCTTTCTCCTAAAACCTAAGAATTAACTCATGAGATATAAATCTATTTAATAATGATTTCATTAATTCGTTTCACTATCATCTAGGAGTGATGACTAAAAATACTTCCTTGATATTACTAGAAACTCAATGTAAGAACTGCAAGTAAAATACGATAATTTATCACATCATTTACAAGGAACTTAAAATATTTTTAGTATGGGGGAAAGTGGCAGAAAATTAACTAGGGGGTAACACTGTTCAAAAGAATTGTATTTATTACCTTAGTTATGTAACTGTAACCAATCTGTACATTACCTTTACAATAAAAATTTTAAAAATACTGTAGTAACAGAAAGATTGTTTTTTATGATATGTTCTTATTTCCCCAGATTCCCAGACACATATCCCCAAGTGTTCTAACAGATTACTTAAGTTCTCCTTCCTTCAAATAAGAAAATATATGATGACTTTTCTCCCAACTGAGTCTTAAAAAAAAAAAAGCCTGGCAGCATCATTAAAAAGAGCTCTTATAAAGCACAGTCACTACTATGTATTATAAAGGAGGTATAAGGTATTTTACATTTACAGAAAACAAAAGAACAAAAAGGAAAGAAAATACAAACAGCAAAAAAGAAAAAAAAAACAATATACATCAACTTTCAGACATCTATTCCATCTTGCATCAATATAAGTATTCTGTCAGAACTTTAGATTTCTAAGTAATTTCTCTAGAGATCAAAACAAAGTAAAGGAACAAGAATAGAAAGTAAGAGAGATTATAAACAACCAAAGGGGGGAAAAGGATTTTTATAATTTTGTCCTCCAGATGAAATAGATACTAAGTCAAAAATAACTTGAAGCCAGATGTCAGCAGCTGATTAATTAATTAATTAATCCTAGCTACTAGGGAGACTGAGATCTGGAGGATCAAGGTTCAAAGCCAGCTTGAGCAGGGCACCAGCTAAACAAGCAAGCCAGGCAAATGGAAAGACCTGAAGTAAAAGTCCAGAGTTTACCCTATCCCACTTTTGCCTTCTCTCTCCTCCCCCCGACCCCCCACAAAGTAACTGGAGCTTTAAGACTAAGATGAAAACAAATTCTCTAATTTGAGCTTTATAATTATAAGAGGAAAGCAAATTCTCTAATGTAAAACTGTTAAGTGGAAAGTCATAGGCCTGTTTTATATCATGATAGGAACTGGTTTGAGTAAAGCTATTATGTAATTCTGTATGGGGAATTCTAAGAAAATCCAACACCAGTTACCTTGCTGGGGGAAAAAAAGTTCCCATATTAAGCATTCAAATGATGCTGCATGTTTATGCCATGGCATAATTTAGAAGCAGAGATTAGTAAATTATCTAATTTTAAAGACATTAAACATTTGGAAAGAACTAAAAAAAAAGTCTCTTAGTTTACAGTTACAATTAATCAAAAAAATAATTTAAATACAATTCACAGAAACTATAAAGGTAAAAAACTGCGAGTATTCATTTTTGCTGGAAATTTCAACAAAAATATGAAAACTAAAATCTATTATATATATACACACACCATATCTCATCCACTATATTTATTCATATTATCATTCTGAAATATTAATACATCCCATAATTTATATTTACTATATTATGAAAAAGGCCTAAACATTTCAACATTTTGCCAGTGCATATTTACAGTATACTAAATTACTTAACATTATTGTAGTGATGTCAAGTATCATAATTAGACAATAGGGAAAATAAAAGACAACAAGATCTGAAAGGGAGAGCTGACAAGGAACAATGAGCCATTTCCATGAAAGTCATTCCTTAAAGTGAATGGTGCAGTTGTATCTGTTAGCAGTCTAAGGAAAAGCAGACTCAATGACATCACCAATAGAAGTCATTTGTTGAGATAAAGAAGATACTGATACGCTCAGTTTCTATGTTTCTAAATGCAGAATAAAGATGTTATGTAAGGAAGAATCCAGAAGTGTTAGCTTCAGTCAAGATAAAGGTAAAAAGTGGAGCCATTTGGAGATAAAAGAGCAGGGGCTCTACTCAGGAGGCTGAGATCTGAGAGTTGGGGTTCAAAGGCAGCCAGGGCAGGTGAGACTCTTAACTCCAATATACTATTCAGAAAAGGCTGGAAGTGGTACTGTGGCTCCAGTGGTAGAGCACCAGCCTTGAGTACAAAGAGGCTCAGGGACAGAGCTCAGCCCCTGAGTTCAAGCCCCATGAATGGCAAAAAAAAAAAAGGAAAAAAGAAAAGAAACAAATAAGAAGAACCAACAGAAATAAGAATTTGAAGTCACTGTCAGTACCTGCAAACACACTATTGAATGAAATAGCAAGGCCAGCTGTATGGCAAGTTAATGATTAATTCCTCTAAGAATAAAATTTGATTTTTTCCCCTTTGTTATATGATTCCAAAGTCTTGAAAAAGCAAAGCTATCAAGACACAAAAGTTTTTCAAGGTATAGTTTCTCTTTGTCTTAGATTAGGTTGACTAATGTCAAATACAGTTCATTCCAAGCTTAATGTCTATATCTGATACATTTGGTTCCAAGACTTTCCATTTTTGCATCCCCTCCTTTTCTTAGTACCTTCGTCCTATTTGCCCTGTAATGTTCCTGCACTACATCCTCAAATGCTAAAAAGTACCTAGTCAGCAGACATTTACAGTGTAGCTAGCATTAATAATGTAGTGGTATCTTAGGAAGCTATCTACATAGTTTGCACAAATCTGAATTTATATACTTGTTGACTGAAATATCCTAAGCAATTGTTTTTAAAAATAGGAGCAGTGGAAAAAATAATAGAATACCATATACTGTAAGTTACATTGAAATTAGGCCTTTCACATTCTAGATGGCAAAATATAAGACCTGAAAATAATCAACAAACTCTTAAGCATTAATGCTTAAAATAAGAATGAAGTACATCTATGATAAATCTAAACACAAGAATTAACACTATTCAAAATAAAACTCTTCTATCCAATTTTCTAAAAAACAAATTTGGAGAAAGAATCTGAAATCCAATTCAAAGATTTTTGCACAATACTATATACTACCTGTATGTTTATATATTTAAACATAAAATATATCAGAATAACTACAAAGAAACTAACAATTTGGTTATTTAGCATACCTAATTACTAAAACTAATAATATGATTGCTTCTTTGGAGAAAAACTACATAATTGAGGGCAGAATTGAAAGAAAAGTATTTCCTCTATAATTTTGTACTTTTAGAGGTTTCACAATTTCTATGTATTTCCTAGAACAACAAAAAAAAAATTACTCTACATTGCTTCTAAATAAAATCTAGATGGAGTTTGGCTAGGTAGACAAGTACCTTCTGAATCAAAACAAGGAGACCACCTCCTTCTAAGAAAAGTAGTCTTCTGTTGGGTCAAAACAGTTACAACTAAAACCAAAGATAGACAAAATTTTTAAATCTCATATAAATAGTTATTACACTCACACTACATTCCAATCATTAATATGGCATTTATTCCTCAGTGTCATAATCTTAAAAACAGACTGCAGCTGCTGAAGACCAAAATTTTCTTAATATTTTAGAGTATTTGTGAAGAAGGGAAGAGGCTATTTGCCCTATTTTCACTAAAATCTTTGAAAAGACAACTGCTTTAGTTAAATGTATATATTTTTAAAAAATCACTTATTTAAAAAGGAGTTAATATTGATGGTCCCTGGATAAGTTCTTCATGTCAGTTGACTCACCTCTACTACCTCTTGAAATTTTCCAGAATAGTTCTCTATCTTCCTCTCAAAAGCCACCAGGATTTCTTGCATAGGAGCAAGCCTTTCAGGACTGGTTTCAAGATCTTTTGGATTCCAGCTGCTGGAAAAGAAGGGCCACCATTTTTGGTCTCAGGAACTCTTTGGAAATAATTAACACAGAGTCCACTCCTTCATTTTCATGAAATTATTTTTAGGGAGACTTTTTTTCTTTGTTTAAATTTGCTACTACAAATTCAGAATATACATTTAAAAAATAAAAAAGCAATGAAATCAAACACTTGTAACAAAATTGGACAAGTTTTAAATCACAGTCTTTTATGACCTCTATTTACTATGAGATTCACATTAATTAAGTCCAGAAATAAACAACCTTTACCCTACTTGTTTAAGGCCCTACTCAGGAGTTAAGATTCCCTTCAGTCAGAAGTCTTAGTAACTTTTCTCTTACAGACTTTCCTCCATGTATCATCCCTAGTATCATTATTATAGTTTAAAGATCTAGTCATTAATTTCCTAGGCTATGGCACAAAATGGTTCATCAGATTTATCTTCTCAAAAGGAACATCAGATGTTGTTTTTCCACTTATTAAACAAAAGTAGAAGGTCCCTATTCTTTGCTTGTCTTATCTTCTATCACCAAACCCATGCCAACTGTAACTTTTACCTTCATCCTCCAGACACATAACAACATCCAGCATGTTCATCACACAATACTACCTTATATTCTCAAAAACAGCATGCTTCTTTATGAGGGCTCTGGTGGTTCATGCCTATAGCCTAGCTACTTGGGTAGCTGAGATTTGAAGATCAAGGTTCAAAGCCAACCCAGGCAGAAAAGTCCACGAGACTTGTATCTCCAATTAACTACCAGAAAGCTCAAAGTGAAGGTATGGTTCAAATGATACAGAATGAGTCTTTAGTGAAAAAGCCAAGTGCACTGAGCTCTGAATTCAAACCCCAGTACAATCACAAAGAAAGAAAAATAAAAACTGTATGAGTACTATAAGACTAATGAGACAGCATTTAAATGCTAAAATTTTAATATGACTAAATAATGTAATTTTAAAGACAATACTATTAATAGCTTGGTGAACATCATTCGCCTTTTAATCTGGTGACTACTTTTGTAGTCCTTCTATCGACTATTAGATTCCTACAAAGCAAAAGTGACTATAATTCTAAAATATTATGTTCAATTAAACAATAATAATTGCTTTCAAGATTATCCACTCATATATGCATTCATTCAATACATCTAATAATTTCCTACTAAACAGAATATAAGGAAATAAGTCCCTATCTCCAAGTAACTTAATATTTCTTTAGTTATATTTACAGCTACTTAAATTTTCATTACTTTGACCCAAGAATATAGCAATTACTAGCAACAGAAAATTCTCAAATATGTAACTTAACTTACTGGCTTAAATGGATGCTAGTGGCTCACATCTACAATTCTAGCTAGTCAGGAGATGGAGATCTGAAGATTATGACTCACAATTGTCCATGAGCCTCATCTCCAATTAAGCACCAAAAGAAAAGGCTGGAAGTGGAGCTGTCGCTCAAGTGGCAGAACTCTAGCCTTGAGCACAAAATTCAGGAAGAAAGCCCAACCCTGAGTTCAAGTCTCAGGACTGGTGAGTATACACACTGGTGTACGCGCGCGCGCGCGCGCGCGCGCGCACACACACACACACACACACAGATACGCGTGCGCACGCACGCACACGCACACACACAAAGATACAAACTGGCTTTATTGAAAGTTTAATCTTTAAAAACTAGAGGAGGGCTGGGAAGTTGGCTCAGTGGTAGAGCGCTTGCCTTGCATGCATGAGGCCCTGGGTTCGATTCCTCAGTACCACATAAGCAGGAAAAAAAAGCCGGAAGTAGCCCTGTGGTTCAAGTGGTAGAGTGCTAGCCTTGAGCTGAAGAGCTGAGGGACAGCGCCCAGGCCCAGAGTTCAGGCTCCATGACCAGACCAAAAAAAAATAAATAAGTAACAAGAGGAATAAGAAAACATAAGGCATAACCTTGCAATAACTTGCACATAAAATCTTAAAAATTTGACAGTCTTTCAAACAAATTATTTTTAAAAGAGGCTTATGAAGCCTCACAGATTACATTTTGTTATAAACAGTACTTTTATTTCTTCACTCACTTTTCACATGTACATAATACGTAGACCCAATGCTGCCAGGTGCCTCCATTCTCTGCTCTTCTGTGGAGACACATTTAGTGATCTTGGAATGGTTTACTATCAACAAACTCTTAATCAACTTAAAAAATATATGCACAGCCAGGCACTGATGGCTCATGCCTATAGTTCTAGCTACTCAAGAGACTGAGATAAGAGGGTCGCAGTTCAAAGCCTGCCCAGGCAGGAAAGTCCATGGAACTTGCCTCCAATTAACCACCAGAAAACCAGATGTAGCACTGCAGCTCGAAGTGGTAGGGGGCTAGCCTTGAGGAAAAAGGCTCAGGAACAGGGCCCACATCCTGAATTCAAGCCCCGCAACAACAAAAGTAAAAAGGTATGTATCAGATTTTTTTCAAAGTTGATACAAGTAGAATGATTAATTTTCCCACAAAAGAAGGAAAAAAAGTTTTGAGCGGACACTTCTTTAATGTGTACCAAAAATTGTTAGCCCTGCCTGGTTCAATACGCAACTACAAAATTTATCTAAGGACCAAACCTTACGAAATTAAACAGTGTTATGACATACTGGTCAAATGTTGTTAAATTATGAAGTTCTCCAAATTAGCCTTTGTAACTATAATTATATTCTATTGAATATTGCTTGTCATGGAAATTCTGTAATAAGAAAAGACAGTCTTTGAGCTTCCTAAAACCTCACTAAAAAATAGACCTAAACATTAGATATTTATAACAAAACTAGGCAACTACTGGGAATCAGAGGCTCATACCTTTAATCCTAGCTACTCAGGAAGCTAAGGCCTAATTCAATGCCTGCTCAGGCAGAAAATTCTGTAAGACTTCATCTTCTATTAACCAGAAAAATGCAAGACCAGAGGCTCAGCTCAAGTGGTAAAGCAACAGTGATAAGCAAGCAAGGGCCCTGAATTCCAGCCCTGGTATAGACTTAAAGAAAAACTGACTGGTTATCCCATTCTAATACCAAATTGTGATCAATGACGGACAAACGGTTAACATGTACTAGAACTTCCTGACGATTGCAATTCATGGGAAGTAAAATAAAGCAAAATAATTAAGAGATGTGTAAACTAGAAATCACTGTAGAACAATTTTCTTAAAGTATGTACTATTTTTATCCAGTCCAACAATTAAAGAAGGGAGAAAGAATAGTCACATTGAACTCTTAACTAACCAAGATACCCTTCCAGGATACAGCTCCTACTAAGAACAAAATCCTAGGAAGGAACTGACTCAAATTCAGCAGGGTAGAAGATCCAGATAAAAGTGAGAAAAGGGAATATAAGAAGCAACTGGCTTTATTTTTTAAGCATTACGGGAAAATAAGGAGAGAAATGCGCCAAACTCTAAAAGCTAGCTTGAGTACCACTTTTAAAAGTAAAAGAAAACTAATGTTATATGAAAAATGTTAACAGAACAAAAATAAGGACTGATTTCATAAGAAATTTCAAGAAAAAAAGGAAGTAATATAATATCTCTACAATAAAACCAATTCAGGAAAAAATATGCCTACAAAATTGTGACCTACTAATTAATGAGCTAAAGATTATGAATACAGCTAATTAACAGATAAATATAAATTATGAAAAACAACTAAATTACAAAGTTAAAAACATTCAAAATTGAAAATTAAATTTTATGTTTTCCTGACTTCTCTCATTTTAATTTTAAATTTTATGTTTTCCTGACTTCTCTCATTTTAGAGTAATGAAAAAAGGTTAAAAAATTAATATTCAATATGTAGGTAGAAGAGTAACCAAAGGACTAGGGCTGACGGCACAATTCAGCAGAAGAGCACCAACACAGCCCAAAGGCCCTGAGATAAAGCCCAAGTTAACACCAAAACATAAACACTTTTAAAAATCTAAAATGAAACAATATTAAAAGCTGTAACATAAAAAATTCAACTACATAAAGGAATACAGTGTGTATAGGAAGTTTTTGCCTAAAAGAAATCAATTTTATTTTTAGAGATAAAGACAATTTAAATAGAAAAGGATGAAAAGATACACTACACAACACTGAACAAAGGAAAGTTGCAGTGACTGACAAGTATATACCAACTATATGCCTACTGTACCTACTGTATAACCTATTGTACAACAAAACATGAGCCAACTGTTCCTTCAAATTTTTCCAGTAACCTCATTAGAAAATAAAAGCAGGTAAAACCTGCAAAAACTGTAACTTATCTTACTTTCATCCAGATTTTAAAAACGTAAAAACTTTTGCTAGCCTTGAACTCAGGAGCACAGGCCTCAAACACATAAATTACTTTTAGGAAAAGTTGAATTACTTTCATTCAAAGGCTGATAATGAAAATGTTTCTGAAATGCTGAAGTAACCAAAAAGGGCTCAGTATATAAAGAATCTCAGAAATGAGACTTTCTTTCAGTCATCTAAACCAATCTCCATATGCCTACTAAATGTTTAAATCCCAACAACACATTTCCCACTGGTTCCCAGAGAAGCATAGTAACAAAATTATTCTGAATGTGTCAAGAAAAATAAAGTTAGGGCTGGCAATGTGGCTTAGTGGTACAGTGCTTGCCTAGCATGCATGAAGCCCTGGGTTTGATGCCTCAATATCACACAAACAAAAAAGACCAGAAGTGGTGCTGAAGCTCAAATGGTACAATGCTATGAGTTCAAGCCCCAGGACTGGCTAAAAAAAGAAACAAAATGTTAAGAGCGTTGAGAATATCAAGAGTAAGCTAAAGTCCTGGAGACAAGGTAAGGCAACCGAAGAATTAATAGTTACTTGAAGCCAGGTGCTAGTGGCTCAGCCTATAATATTAGCTACTTAGGAGGCTGACATCTGAGGATGGAGTTTTGAAGGCAGCCCAGGAAGGAAAGTCCATGAGATTCTTATCTCCAATTAACCACCAAAAAAAGCCATAAGTGCAGCTGTGACTCAAATGGTAGAACACTATTCTTGAGTAAAAAAGTTCAGGGACAGTGCCTAGGCCCTGAGTTCAAGTCCCAAGCACATATGCACATGCATGCTCACACGTAACTGAACGCAAAGGCATACATATGTGGCTCAACTGGCCTAGCAGTTTAAGGCCTAGCAATGTCAAAAAGTAAACACAAATAATTTTTTAACACTAATAAATTTTAAAAAGCATCATAAAGAATAACCAGGTTTTAAGACTAATGACATTATTTTATTGTCTATCAAATTACAAGTAAGATAAGAACACAGGGAAAAATACTAACACTGTACTTTATAAAGCACTATACTGTAAATGGAAAATACAATGTCATAAATATATTTTTAAAAAATAAAATAAAAATGTCTCACATTACTATCACTATAGTCACAATTCCCATTGAAGCTTAATAAACTAATTTCAAAAATCCTTTTTCCTGTTTCCATATGAATCATAGATTAATTCTGATATTCCTCTCTATTCTACTGTTACATAAGGTTTTAGCTGGGGGAAAAAAATGGGAAAAAACTGATAGTCATAACTATTCCTTTTTCTTTTTCTTTCTGAGTGACATCTGTCACTCAGTTAACCGTCAGCTTTCTTTATCAAGCAATTTCCATAAAGAAATATTTTTAATTATTTCACAAGTTATTAAACACAGATAAATAGAAATGTAATATAAGAATTGAGATTCTAATGTCTTGAAATCAGCCTAGCTGGCTAATTCCAGCTTCAGAATACACAACTTAATTTGGATTCTAGAGGCCAGAGGAGGTGGCTTATACCTCTAATCCCAGCTACTGAGGATGCAGAGATCAGGAGGATTTCCAGTTTGAGGTCAGCTAAGACAAAAAGTTTGTGAGACCCAGTCTCAATCAAAAACGATGAAGCTCAAGTTAGTGGTCCTAACTACTTGGGACACATAAATAGCTACTTGGGACATGGTCCAAGTGGACTATAGCAAAAATTGGAGACTACTAGAAACATAAACCAGAAATGAATGGTACAGTATCTAACTAGGAAATAGAAGACCCTAAGTTCAAGCATTGGATTTCTATTCCTTCCCCATATCTACTATTTACATCTGGCATGGGTCCTATATGTAAGTGCCCTGGCTTCTAGCATGGTAGGCTCAGGAGCCATGACAGACAAGAAACTGTGGAAGAAAATAAAGCAAGCATATAAAAAAGATACACAAATACCACAAGCATTGCAATCATACCTCCTTTTCATCATCTTCTTTCAACCATGACTGATTGAATACAGGGCCTGAACTCAATCCCACCTCAAGTCTGACCTGTTCTGCTTTTCCATCAACCTTCAGCTGTTGTGTTGTACTGCAAGAAGTTAGCTCACTGTTCCCCATTTCATTCCTACCTGAGCCATATCCTGTCATGTGTCCAAACTGGGTAAAATGGAAAAAGGATAACTAGGGAAAATGGGGAGAGAGGATAGCTATGGGCTAGAAAAAGCCACCTTCTCCCTGCTTGATAGATCTTAAAACTAAAGAGTTTTTTAGCAGGGGAGCTGTTTTTTGAAGATGATGAGACATCTGTAGATAAAGATCTATAAAGTATGACTTTCTTAAGGTTTTCTTTCATAATACTTGGGTTGTAAGGTTTTGTGGAAATTTCATTATGACAAAAAAACCTGTATTTTTGTATTGGTGGCACATAAAGAGATTTTAAGCAGGTAACATGTTTCCTTCAAGTAGATCTTTGATTGACTGCAGTAACTACAAGTCTGATATTAAAATCCATATGGTGGGCTGGGAAGGTGGCTCAGTGGTAGAGCGCTTGCCTTGCATGCTCAAGGCCCTGGGTTCGATTCCTCAGCACCACATAAGCAAAAAGAAACAAGCAGGAAATGGCGCTGTGGCTCAAGTGGTAGAGCGCTAGCCTTGAGCTGAAGAGCTGAGGGACAGTGCCTAGGCCCAGAGTTCAGACCCCACAACCAGACCCAAAAAAAAAATAAAAATAAAAATAAAATAAAATCCATATGGTCTGGAATATCATTCCTATTTCAGGTTCTACTCTCATTCTTCAACTTTCAGTCTAAACCAAGCTTATTTTTCCAGCTGAAAAAACAAACAGATGAGCATCAAATCATATATGGCATATTGTCCAATGTAGACATACTATTAAATGTATATTATCTGTGTAGAACATAAACCACAATAAAAGAATCTTAATGAGAAATTACTTTTTAAAAAATAATTTTAGTTCTAATAAAATCAAAAAGTTTGGTAGATAAGTTATTCTTGGAAAAATAAGCACACATGCTGAGTGATGATAACTGAATCCTAACTACTCAGGGAAGAGAATAATAGTTCAAAACTTGGGCAGAAAAGTCTGAGACTCCATCTTCAAAATAACCAGTAAAACACTGGATAGACTGGAGAGTGTGGCTCAAGTGGTAGAGTACTAGTCTTGAGCAGGAATTTAAGAGTATGAAGCCCTGAGGTCAAGTGTCAGTGCCAGAACAAAAACATAAATAGTATAGCTGGGTGCTGGTGGTTCTCAGATGTAAGTCTAGCTACTCAAGAGGCTGAGATCTAAGGACTGCAGTTTGCAGTCAACCCAGGTAAGATGCTTACCTCCAATAAACTACTATGAAGTCCAAAGTGGAGCTGTGGCTCATGTGGTAGAGTGCTAGCCTTAAGCAAAAGAATCTAAGGGGCAGCACCCAGGCCCTGAGTTCAAAGCCCCAAGACTGGCAACAAAACATAGAGAAATAAACAAACAAGTATACAGCTAGGGGAAACAATGGCTCACATCTGTAATCCTACTCAGGAGGCTGAGATTTAGAAGATAGATGTACAAAGACAGCCCAAGCAGTCCTTTCTGCACGAAAAACTCCATCTTAAAAATAACCAAAAACAGTTGGTGTGGAAGTGTGACTCAAGTGATAAGAACATCAAGCAAGCAAGCAAACTCTAAGTTCAAGAAAGAAATTATGGGTTACAAAATCACTTGCTAAGTAACCCTGAGGCTATAACCTTTATCACTAGTTACATTATACAAACACACATATAATCAAGAATTAAAAAATTATTTGATTGCTAGACTGGGCTTGAAGATTAAATCATGTTCCCATATTTAGTAATAAACTATTTTACATAACCAAAACTAAGTCTTAGTTTTGAAAATGAGAAACATAAGTATCATGGTGATAGGGGGAGTAGAGGGAGATACAGAGTGTAGTAAAAATTATTTCTCTCTCATCAGTAAATACCTCTCAAACATTTTTCTTTTTGCAGGTCCTGGGGCTTGAACTCTGGGCCTGGGCACTGTAACTGAGCTTCTTTTGCTCAAGGCAAATGCTCCACCACTTGAGTAGACTATTGGAGATGAGTCTCACAGTTTCCTGCTCAGGCTAGCTTCAAACCACGATCCTCAGATTTCAACCTCCCAAGTAGCTATGATCACAGGTGTGAGCCACCATCACTCAACCCAAACAAACAGCATCTTATACATGTGAATATGGAAGAGTAAATCATGTCTTAATTATCAGTTCTCCAAATCTGAATAAAGAATCTGAGTAAGCTGGAATGGCCTTCAAAAGACAGCCATTTCAAGGTGCTTGTCCTGGAGAGATCTGACTAGAAATTGGCACAAAGGAACTTTCTAGGGTAGAGAAAATGAAGCATGGTGCTAGTCACATAGCAGAAGCATTAAGACTTATAAAATGCACTGAAACCTATGAACCATTCTTTAAAAAGTAATAAATGATCTGAACACTGATGGCTTACACTAGAGTCAAGGTTCAAAGCTAGCCTGGGCAGAAAGCCCATGAGACTCACCTCTAATAAACTACCTCAAAAAAAGTGAGGGGCTGGGAAGGTGGCTCAGTGGTAGAGCGCTTGCCTTGCATGCTTGAGGCCCTGGGTTCAATTCCTCAGCACCACATAAGAAAAAAGAAAAAAGCCGAAGTGGAGCTGTGGCTCAAGTGGGTGGCAGAGCACTAGCCTTGAGCTGAAGAGCTGAGGGACAGCGCCCAAGCCCAGAGCTCAGGCCCCACAACCGGACCCAAAACAAAAAAAAAAGGTGAAAGTAGAGCTGTTGCTCAAGTGGTACAGCACTAGCCTGGAGTAAAAAAGAAGTTCAGAAACAGCACCTAAGCCCTGAATTCAAGCCCCAGAAACCAGCATTTAAAAAAAAAAACAAAAACAAAAGTAATCAATGGTAGAACTACTTAAAGATAATAAAAATAGGGGCTGGGAAGGTGGCTCAGTGGTAGAGTGCTTGCCTTGCATGCATGAGGCCCTGGGTTCGATTCCTCAGCACCACATAAGCAAAAAGGAAAAAGCCGGAAGTGGCACTGTGGCTCAAGTGGTAGAGCGCTAGCCTTGAGCTGAAGAGCTGAGGGACAGTGCCCAGGCCCAGAGTTCAAGGTCCCACGACCAGACCAAAAAAAAAAGATAATAAAAATACATTTTTAAAAAGCATAAAGAAAGTATACTTTAGAAGTTCTTTGAAATGCTTATTTTAACTAAATAAAATACTAACATAAAGCTTTTTGAATGAATACATAAAATATTTTTTTTTAAAGTAATAAGCCAGTCCTAGTGGCTTACATCAGTAATCCTACTCAGGAGGCTGAAACCTGAGGTTCAAAGCCAGTCCAGGCAGAAAAGTTCCTGAGGCACTTATCCCCAATTAACCACTAAAAAACCAGAAGTGGTGCTGTGGCTCAAAGTGGTAGAGCACTAGCCTTGAGCAAAAAGGCTCAGAGATAGCACCCATGCCCTGAATTCAAGCCCCATGACTGACCAAAAAAGAAAAAAGTAATGAAATGAATGATATACCAAGATACAGAAATGGACAATAATGAATTACCTAGCACCATAGGAAATAAGAAAGACATGCTCAGATATAAACAAGAAGCAATTTCAATAGATAACTGATATGATTTATCTAGAGATCCACCTCAAAATGCCTTATTATCCAACACTACTACAAACTAGTAATTATTTTTGTTAAATTTCTCAATTTATTGGTACACTTGGTAAATAATTTATCATAAAAGATTACTATAAGCTACATTGCTTAACATCAGAATTATATTCAAAGCAGTAATATTGAGGGTTCTGTATAATGAGCAAATAGACTAGTAACTAATCTACAAAGTAGACAGTATTACTATGCTTTGCTCTCCAAATCAGCCTAGGGAAAAAGCTCAAGACTCTATCTGAAAAATAAAGCAGAAAAGTAGACTGACGGTGTGGTTAAGTAGTTGAGTGCTCGCAATGAGCAAAAATTGCTAAGCAAGAGCACAAAGTCCTGAGTTCAAGCCTTGGACCAATATGGAGGAGGGGAGGGAGGTATGGGGAAGAGATAGAGATAGAGGAGGAAAAAGAGAGGATAGAAAGAGAAGCTAGAAGACCATGGGCAACGGTTTGTTTATATTTCATCTCCTTGGAACAATTGTTAAACAACAGTAACTGTAAATATTCACAGGAACCATTACAAAAATAATGGACAGCTCATATCTATGAGTGTTTTAAAGTAACTAACACACTATAATTTGATTTCTGAATATATCCTAGTCTCATTTCTTACGGCATACCTGAAAGTGAAGCTCTGTTAGGTAAGAAGCCAAGCAGGTCATAAGCACTAATAATAGTCTTCCATTCTAAAATAATAATTTCAGGGGCTGGGGAGATGGCTCAGTGGTAAAGCGCTTGCCTTGCATGAATGAGGCCCTGGGTTCGATTCCCCAGCACCACATAAGCAAAAAGAAAAAAGCCGCAAGTGGCGCTGTGGCTCAAGTGGTAGAGCACTAGCCTTGAGCTGAAGAGCTGAGGGACAGCACCCAGGCCCAGAGTTCAGGCCCCACGACTGGACCAAAAAAATAAATAAATAAATAAAATAATAATTTCAAGAAAATGACAAATGAAACCAATGTCCAAATATAATTTCAAATACTGTACACTACACTACCTGTTTTTGAAATGTGTGTGTATATGCGTGTGTATGTCCATGTGCACATGCTGGTACCAGGACTTCAAGTCAAGGTTTCACACTCTATACTCAAACTGCCCACTATTTTTTCTTGTTATTATTTTCCTAAACAAAACAGTATAACAACAATTTGTCTAGCATTTACACTGCATTCAATAATCTAGGGTTAATTAAAAGGGCAAAAGATTTATACAATCTGAAGGTAGATTAATTTAAAAATACAGAAACAAGAATGTGCAGAGGCTATATAAATATTAGGCCAAATAAAAGGCACTGAAGCATCCAGGGATTTTGGTATCTGTGAGGGTCCCCAAAATAATCCTTTTTGGATGCCTTTGTGCATATTTATACACTTAAGTACTTGATACTGGCTAAAAACAACTTCACAGGAGGATAAGAAAAACATAATTTTACTGTGAATTACAAAGTAAGACCAATAAAGGTGATTGTTTTAAATGTGCAACCAATCTTACAGATAATGAGGATCTAAGTTGCAAATGCATAGACAAGCCTGAATCCTAAAAACTTTTGCTCACTGTACAATCTTCCAGCTTCTAAGACTCTGTCTTAATGTCAGAACACTCCTATAAAAAAAAAATCCTTCAAGTCAATTTTAGGCAAGTAGTGATTTTTATTTTTTCTTTCTTTCCACCAATAGGAAAATAAACTATGGAGGTACATTTGAACACAAGAATAAAAAAAAGACCTGGGAAGGTGGCTCAGTGGTAGAGTGCTTCCCTTGTATGCATGAGGCCCTGGGTTTAATTCCTCAGCACCACATAAATAGAAAAAGCCAGAAATGGTGCTGTGGCTCAACTGGTAGAACGCTAGCCTTGAGCTGAAGAGCTGAGGGACAGTGTCCAGGCCAAGAGTTCAGGCCCCACTACCGACAAAAAATAAAAATTAAAAAAACAAACCTTTAGAGGTCAGTACTTTAGGCTAAAAAAAGGGACTTAAAACTGACTTCATTATAGACACACAAAGAAATATCTGTGAATTAACAAGTGAAGTAACTTTTTTACCTAGCATATGTTCAGTATAGTTGTTTTCAATGCTTATACTAGAGAAGGGGTTAAATATTTTTAAGTCATTTGAAACAATTTTTTACCTAGCATATGTTCAGTATAGTTGTTTTCAATGTTTATACTAGAGAAGGGGTTAAATATTTTTAACTCATTTGAAACAATTTAATAATTTCTTCTCAGGGTAATGTTTACCTGTATCTGTTCCGGTGTCCATTGGTCTAGGTTGACTGACTTGACTCTGGATATATGAACCCCAAGATTTCTATGAATTCCAGCACATCTGATGCAAATAAATACACCAATATTCCAGGAAGCCCATCTGGGACCTAATTAAGGAAAAGAAACAATGGAAAAATGTATTAAAAATAAAAAGTAAACATGGCAGAATTTAAGAAGCATTCTGTTTTTTTATACAATTACAATGGAAGTTTAAGAGAAATCACATGCTCAACTTTTTAAATGATACTAGAAAGAACTTGGTAAAATGATATATCTTAACTATAATGAAACTATAATGAACTTTCCAATAACCTTAAACATTTTATTAATTTCACATTCCTAGAAACTTTTCCATATAAATGCTTTTTACTCAGCATAACTGAACCAACAGTAGTATATGCCAAGAGTAAAAAGAAAGCTGTTTCTGTCTTTTTGTCAATCATGGGGCTTGAACTGAAAGTTGTTTATGAAATATATAAAATATGACTTAAGCCAAGTGCAGTGACTTACACTTGGAAACAAATGTAGCAGTGGTACTCACTAGACACTATTTTGAAAATGAACTATACAACTTGTGGGTGGGATGTAAGGGAAAAACTGGGAGAAAGCAAAGAAAGGAGTGACTATGTCCAGAAAGAAATGTACTCATCACCTGAATTATGAAACTGTAACCCCTCTGTATATCACCTTTAAAATAACAACCAAAAAAAAAGGTATTATTTAAGCCAGGTACAGTGACTTACAGTTGTAATCCTAGCTACTTGGCAGTGGAAATCAGAGGGAATTACAAATCTAGACCTGCTATAGTATTCAATATCATCTGTAGTAAGAAAACTGGCTGTATAATAAAAAGCCTCTAAATCTCACGACTTAAGTCCAAAACACAGCTTCTTTGATTCTCAAAGTTCTGATCTGTTTATATTTGTTTATACATACATATATATATATGTATATTAGTTTTTAGTCAATTTTGTCATCCTTCCTTTGAGGAATAAAGACTTCTGAGAATTAGGTAGAAATATGGCTGCCCAGACAGAGAAACCTGTTATTTCTCAGTCTCCTTTGAAGCAAAAACTATGGCCTCAAAAATAAAAGTAAAAATGATGTGTTTTGCTATTACCCAAATTAGATCTACGTTTCCTGGGCCTCTTCCCTATTTTCATTAGCTAGAAGACAATAAAGAAACAAACCGCTGAAGAAGACAACTTGATACCCACACCAGACAGTACATCTCCCTAGTGATATGAAAGAAAAGCAACTTGACCTATTTAAGTCCCCCAGTATATTGGGAACAAAAATTTTTTCCTTAACAACAGCTAAACCTATAGTCTACCTAACTCAATGTAAATTACAATTACATGTGGCTGTAGGAATGTACCAGAGTTACTAATTTCAGAGCCAAAATTCTAAAACCCAAAAATAATAAAATATAATTCATCAAAATAAATTCTAGAGTCAATTTAAATAACCAAACTGTATATAAATTATTATCTATTTTGATCAAGTATTAAACAAAGAAGATATAACAGATTATGCCTACAATGAGCTTCAAAAGACTTGTTAAATTAGATCATAGCTATAAGGTAAGTGTAACTGGTATAGGAACATAGAACCTGACAAGATGAATGTTGCCAGTGGTTAGTACAGGCTTTCTAGAGTCAATGGTATTGAAGATGATTACTAAAAGACAGGTATAGTAATACTAAGTAAAGAATGGATCAGGCATAGGAAACATCCTAGGTAAAATGGACAGTATTTCTACCATCTTGAAGAAAAATTAGGGAACATCCAGACCATTGGCCAAATATGGCCATCAAAATCATTTGGGCGTATTTGGGCGGATATTTAATAAGTCTTGTCAGATGCCAATGGCCTGTCTGCCTGTATTATTTTGTAGCAATATCCTAATGGCCCTTAAAGAAAAAAGGCTCCACCTCTGTGTGTAGAAAAAGAAAATAATATATATATACACAGACACACACATATATATATATATAGAGAGAGAGAGAGAGAGAGAGAGGTGCTTATTACTAAGTTTTCTTCTATTCAAAAGTTGTTTTGCTTGTTTGATGTTTTGATGAATATAAGCAGTACCTAGAATTTGTATAATACCAAGTAGTTAATACAGATACAAATGCCTGTTTTATGTGTGCAAACTCTACAAAGTGAAAAATTCACTAGTGAAATATAACGCTTGCTATGTCTAAATAGTGTGTGTGCGCACAAACGTGCTCATCCACAGGCACACAAATGTACAAACCCATAATGTGATATGATGCACACTTGGTAAGAAGTTATTATGAAAAATACAACCGGTAACATGGTGAAGACTGCTTGTCATATTAGCTACCCCAGAAGGCAGAGATGGGAAGGATCCTGGTTCAAGAACATCCCTGGCAAAAAGTCAGGAAGAATGTAATTCAACGAATAGGCCTGGGGTAGTAGTTCTTTCCTGTACTGCTAACTACTTGAGGCACAGGCAGAAAAATCAAGACTCAAGGTTGGCCCAGGGGAAAAACAAAGAGACACTATCTGGAAAATAAAATGCCAAGTTAAAACTTCAGTAACTCACTCCCTCAAACTGAACAAGAGGTAAAAAATTTGTAGGAATGTAAGCTAGTACATCCTTTGTGAAACACAGTATGAAGAATTTTCAAAACTTAAAGAGTTACCATATGATCCAACAACCAAAAAGAAATGAAAACAACTTATAAATATAGATGTACTCCCATGTTTACCACAGCATTGTTCTTAATAGTAAAGATATAGAAACACCTGAGTGACTACAGAAATCATCTCCTTATGAATATATCAAATTATATTGTATAACTTAAATATATAGTATAAAAATAACCACCAAAATTGCATTACACTAATACATTTTTATTATCAGGTTTCATTTCTATGTTCAAGCTATTCTAATTTTTTTAATAAATGTTTTATTTGATCAAGGCAACAAGAACAGGCAAAATACAGTCAATAAATTTCAGAGCTGACTTTAAACACAATTCTGCCTACCATGCATTTTAAACTCTCTCTCAATCTTTCTCTCTGTATGTATGTGTGTGTGTGTGTCTGTGTGTGTATACCACACTTATATAATTTTTCAATATAAAACTAAAACAAGCCCAGCACCAGTGGCTCACACCTATAATCCTACCTACTCAAGAGGCTGAGATCTGAAGATCACAGTTTCAAGTTAGCCTGGGCAAGAAAGTCCATGAGACTCCTATCTCCAATTAACCATCAAAAAGTAGTAAAGCACTATCCTTTAGAAAAATAGCTCAGGGAAAGCATCCTGAGTTCAAGCCCTAGCATCAACACACACACACACACACACACACACACACACACACACACACACACACACCTCACAATGCACACAACCCAGGGAAAGCATCCTGAGTTCAAGCCCTAGCATCAACACACACACACACACACACACACACACACACACACACACACACACACACACACACACACACACCTCACAATGCACACAACCCTGAAACAACATAGTCTTTATCTGATTAAATATAAAACAATATAAAATGATTTATTTCATTATTTTAGTTTTAGTATCTTTAAACTATTATACAAAGGGTTTCAACATGTTAATGAGTCAATGCTTCCTGATCAGTGTCACTAATCCATCATTGTCCCTAATCTACTTCAACCCCACCCATCTCAAGTTAAAATCCTTATTTAATATTATAAAAGTTCATCAGCATTTGTTACCAAAATAATAAATCATTGTGTCATCAGTAATTCTTGAAAATTCCAAGATCACTGTAATTGGACACATTCAGACAAGAAATGAAGTTTATTTTGCTAAACTTAAATTAAGCTTAAAAGTTCCATGTTTGTAAGATAAAATTATGATTATGATAAAATGCCACACATATGAATCCCAATAAAAATTATTATTATTATTGTTATTGAGTAGACTGCTGAGTTAAATACAATCCAAACAAAATAATTCAGAGAACAGTGAGATTCTCAATTTGAGGTTAACAGTGAACGCCATCTGGTGGTACAAAGTTTAAAATCATTTCGTATTTGTTTAAAAGTATTAAACACCAACAAGGTTACATAACTTTCAATTATGAAACTAATTCAGATGCAGAGAAGAAAAAAACTACTAATACAATTTAACAAAAGCTATGAACTCATGTTAGCCTCTATTTAAAACAGATTCAAGTATTTTTATCAGATCACTGAGCAACCAAACAAAAGTATCTCTAAGCAAGTTGAATAGTCATATTTGGTTCCATAAAATCATGAGAAAAGATAAGTTCAAAAATGTATTAGCAATCTGGGCTCATGCTTGTTATCCTAGCTACTTAGGTTGAGATCTGAGGATCATGATTTAAAGCCAGCCTAGCCAGCCTCAGATAGTGCCCACGTCTAAATTTTAAGCCCCCAAGACAAAAGAAGGAAGGGAGGAAGGGAAGGAGGAAGCAAGGGAGTATTATCAGCTGGACTCCTGGTGGCTCAGGCCTACAATCCTATACTCAGAAGGCTAAGATCTGAGGATTACAAAGCCAACCTAGGCAGGAAAGCTCACAAGACTCTTATCTCCATTTAACTACAAAAAGCCAGAAGTATAGCTGTGGCTCAAGTGGTAGAACACTAACCTTCAGCACAAAAAGCTCAGAGATAACCATCAGGCCCTGAGTTCAAGCCCAAGACCAACACACACACACACACACACACACTCTCTCTCTCTCTCTCTCTCTCTCTCTCTCTCTCTCTCTCTCTCATTATCAATAAATTATCTTCATTACAAGTAAGGGTCTACTGGTTTTTTAATTTTTTAAAAAACCTACTTGGAGAAAAGGCATTTTACCTTACTGAATGCAAATATGTACAACAACTCAGGCACAAGAATGAAAGAACACTAAGGAAGACAAAAGTGGATTACTGCTATTCAGTCAGGAGTGAATAATGAATCGTTTTTAAGAATTAGGTTTTTAAAATCACAGCTAATGAACAGTCCATTACTTGTCATCACTACAGATGTGTAATATTATGATAGTAAATGTCACTCAAATCATATACACATATTCATGGGGTTATGTGCTGACTCACCATGCTGTTTTTTTTTTCTCAATCTGAGACAAAAGAAGTTTAAGAACAGGCAGAGGGCTGGGAAGGTGGCTCAGTGGTAGAGCGCTTGCTTTGCATGCATGAGACCTTGGGTTCGATTCCTCAGCACCACATAAGCAGAAAAAAAAAGCGGGAAGTGGTGCTGTGGCTCAAGTGGTAGAGCGCTAGCCTTGAGCTGAATTGCTGAGGGACAGTGTTCAGGCCCACAACTGAACCGGGAGGGCGGGGGGAGAACAGGCAGAATCACATTGTTCTGTGAGTTTAAACTACCTAAACTTTGCTTTCCTTATCTATAAAACATTGCTGTAAATAGAACACACATAGAAAGTATTAGCACATAGAAAGTATTAAGTTATATAATAAACATAAAACACCATATCTAGCACATGGTAAGCTCTTGAGAAATAATAACTTAAATATAGTAACTATCTTCACCTAGAAATTAGCTTAATATTAAAAATTTTATTTCCATTTTTTATATGTTCCTTGTATCTACCAGTTGAGCACAATCATGCCTTTGGTTAACATGTCAGTCTTCCCTATAACTTTTTGAATTTCTACAAGTCAATGACAATGGTGTATGTGTGCTTAATTGGAGATTAAGAGTCTCATGCACTTTCCTGCCCTGGCTGGCTTCAAACTGTGTTCCTCAGTTGTCAGACTCCTGAGTAGCTTGGATTATAGGCATGGCACCTGGCATCCCTGAAATTTTTTGCTTTTTCGCTCAAGTCTTGCTCCATAACTTGAGCCACAGCTCCACACCTGACTTTTTGCAGGTTAATGAGATAAAAATCTCAAGGACTTTGCTACCTGAGCTGGCTTCAAACCGCAATCCTGTTCTTTTCATGTCCTTTCTAAAATATTATACTGAGTTCTATTTCTAGCCCAAATAACCCAACTGAGTAAATCAAGTTAAATACCAAACAATGTACATATATAACAACATTTCTGAAGATACCAAAAATCAAGATGATAAATGAAGGAGGTTAGAGCTTATTACATAATGAACTCAGCTCAATGACTACCTAGGAAAGAATTCAGGCCATGGCACAAAGACAAAAACCCAGGAACAGCAAGAGATCTCCCTAGTTTGATGAGATGGATCTAGAAGACAACAGAAAACATGGCAGATAAATTTCATATGGTAGCATAACGAGGGTAATACAAGAGAGAAATGCAGAGACATCCACAAACGATTACCCTTGAAATTCAATTGAATACTGATTGGTGGAGAAGTATGAGGAAACAACAGATAACAGAGGAAAATTACCCAAAATAAATAGAGAAAAAAAGCCTTTGCTGTGAGTGGGGGAATGACTTCAGTTTGAACTCAGCACATCTCACCTGCATGCTGGCTACTTGCTAGGCACACAATATCAGCCTCTTTTAGCTTCCTTTTTTTTTTCCTTTTAAGGTAAAGTATCACATTTTTACCTTGGAATCCTTCTATCTATGAGAAAGCTCATAGCTGAGATCACAAGTTCATTCTACTAACTACAACTTAATGGCTGAAATGAGGGTCTCAATAACATTTTGCCCGGGCTGGCCTCAAACCAGGACCCCCATTGTCTCCCCAGTATCTGTTTCCTGAGAAGGTGAAGAAACCATTATATGCTTGAAAATAGAAGGAAAATCTTAATGCTCAAAATAAGGAGAAATGTCTCATCATCCAATCTAGAGACTCTCATCATTCATGGATCTTTGCATGTAGTACTGAGAAGAATTTTTTTTAACCAATAATGGCAAAAATTGATTTCAGAGAAAATACTGCTAGTTTCATCTAATAAAGCACACAAGTAAGATCCAAGTCAGACTGCTACTAAATTTAATTGCCGCCAAGGGGGGGAAAAAACTATCAAAGTCCAAAACGAACTTTACAACTTTGGTGGGGTGGGGGGAGGAGGAGGATTGGGTGGGGAAGCAGGAGGGGGAGGGGAGTATGGAATGGGATGGGAAGGGGAAACAAAGGAGGAGGCTACAATGCTTGATAAGAAATGTACTCATTATCTTGCCCATGTAATTATAACCCCTCTATACAGTATTTTCACAATAAAAAAATAAAAATAAATAAAAATAAAAAAAGAATTTTAAACATAAAAAAAATCTAAAACTAGCCAGGAAATGGTGGCTCACATCTGTAATCTAAGCTACTCAGGAAGCTTAGAACTGAGGATCACAGTTTGAAGCCAGCCAAGGCAAGAAGGTCTATGAAACTCTTATCTCCAATTAAGCGTGTGCACACATGCACACGCACACATGCACACACACACACACACACACACATACACTCAAATGGAAGTGGAGCAGTGGCTCAAGTGATAGAGTGCTAGACTTGAGCAAAAAAGCTCAGGGACAGTACCCAGGCTGAGTTCAAGCCCCAGGGCCAGTACCAAAATTCACAATATTTTGCATTAAAAGAAAAAATTTACAGAAAAACCAAGCAATGGAAAATGATCACAACTATATCATGACAGCACTGGTAGGCAAGAGCATTAATACCATTCAATGACTTGCAGAAATTCAAAAAGTCATAGGAAAGACTGACATGTTAAGGAAAGGTATGAATGTGCTCAATTAGTGGATACAAGGAACAAACCAAACTGCTTGGTCCTATAATGCTTCAGATAAGAAATACAGTGGACAAGCCAGGCATCCGTGACTTATATTTATAACCAAAGCTACAGTTTAAACCAGCCTGGATAAAAGACTTCATCTCCAAAAAGAAAAAAAGCATGGCTGGAGTGTGGCTCAAGTGGTAGACCACAAGCTAAGCAAGCAAGCTGAGAAAGAGAGAACAAGGCCCTAGAGTTTAAGCCAATATCATCCTCACCAAAAAAAGAAATATCTGAAGAATAATTAAATAATTAATTGAAAAGAACAATGATGTAAATGATTTTTATTAAAATATAAATACACACAAGCAAAATAACATGGTAAAACCCTTGGTATAATTAATATAAACTAAAAACGATGAATGACATGAAAGCAAAATAGGCTCTGTAGGAAGATGAGCACAATCTTGTAAGGTCATTATGCACAAAGGAACAACTACAATGATGACAGATTCTCATTAAAAACAATTCAGGGGCTGGGAAGGTGGCTCAGTGGTAGAGCGCTTGCCTTGCATGCCAGAGGCCCTGGGTTCGATTCCTCAGCCCCACATAAGCAAAAAGAAAAAAGCCGGAAGTGGCGCTGTTGCTCAAGATGTAGAGCGCTAGCCTTGAGCTGAAGAGCTGAGGGACAGCGCCCAGGCCCAGAGTTCAAGCCCCACGACCGGACCAACAAAAAAAAAAAAAATTCAAACCAGCAGGCACATTTATTGTAAAAGTACTGAAAGTAACATAACAAACCTGGAACTAGTGACCATAATGAGTAATTTTGAGAGAAAATAAGAAGAAATAAAGATTAAGATAAAAGTCAATTAAATAGAAAACAAGAAAACAAATAGGGCAAAAGTGGTCCAGACTTGTAATCCTAGCTATACAGAAGCTGAGATCAAGATAGTGGCAGTTAAGAAACCAGCCTGGCGCCAGATGCCAGTGGCTCAGGCCTGTAATCCTACCTACTCAGGAGGCTGAGATCTGAGGATGGCAGTTCAAAGCCAGCCTAGGCAAGAAAGCCCATGAGACTCTTATCTCCAATTAACCACCAGAAACCCACAACTGGTGCTGTGGCTCAAGTGACAGAGTGCTCACCGTTAGCTGAAGAGCTCAGGGACAGTGTCCAGGCCCAGAGTTCAAGCCCCAAAACCTACAAAAAGAAAAAAGAAAAAAAAGAAAGAAAGAAAGAAACCAGCCTGGGAGAGATTGGGAAGAAGATGACAGGCTGAATTCACAAGAAGAAACCAGTTTTAGTGTTCCAGTGAAAAATCCAAGGCTATAGTTACACCAAGTGAACCATCATAGTACAGAGAGTTTGGCCAGAGAGGGAAAATTCAGGCATCCTGTTTAAGGAAACAGATTTGAGCCGATGACCACAGTAGTGGCAGTGGCAGCAGCTGTCCCCATAGCAGCAAACAGAGCTTAGGACAAAGATGCCAGAGACAGAGTGAGAGCAGCTTCTACTCACCTGTGCAAACTGACGAGGAGCAGAAATCTTCATCCTGCTGACCACAGATGGACACAGGTCATGGACAACCCGAAAACCAGTGTTGAGTACCCCACAAGACATTCCCATTCCTTCTCACAGAACAGTGCTAGGAAGGTAGCCCTTTCCTCACCACTCAAGAATGCATCTTTGATATGGCAAAGACTGGGCCTCATCCTTCATTGTGTGCATACTTAATTCAGACATCAATTACTTAATTTGCAATTTCTCAACCGTAGTTCCCCTTATTGTAGTATTATTCCTTTATACTCTTGGTGAGAGTGTAAACTTGTTCAACCACTCTGGAAAGAAGTATGGAGATTCCTCAAAAGACTCCACATAGAGCTCCTCTATGACCCAGCAATCCCACTTCTGGGCATTTACCCAAACGATCACAAACAAGACTATACTATTATCACAGTATCATTCATAGCTAAGATATGGAACAACCCAGATGACCCTCAGTAGATGAATGGATCAAGAAAATGTAGTATATGTGTTATTTTGCTTGTGTGTATATATACACACACAATGGAATTCTATGTTCCCATCAGAAAGAATGGCTCTACCCCATTTGTAAACAAATCATACTAAGTGAAGTAAGCCAGACCCAAAGAAACATAGGTCCCATGGTTTCCCTTATTAGCAAGAATTAGTATACATCTATGGTAATCTTAACAGATGAGCAGAACAGCTCAATAGCTATATACATATGACCCTATAAGATGATGCTAAAGCAAAATCAACTCCAACACATGGACAGAAGAGGATTTTCTTTGTTGTTTTTGCTCTTAAAGCACTATGTGATTTTTTTTCATTTCTTTTGTAGGTTCTTCCCCCTATGGTATATCCTCTGTTGTCACTGCATTTGATTTTGGTACCCTGGTATTATATATATATATATATATATATATATATATATATATATATATATATAAATAATAATTATATATATTATATATAATATATATAATAATTATATATATATGTTTATTGAATTAGGGAAGGGAAGAGGAACAACAAAATGGTGAGACAAAGGACAAGAAGGAAACCAATGCAACAGCAACATACACAAGATAATATGTTGGAAATGATCTGTACAACTTGGGGAGGGGGCCTCACTGGAGGCTGGGGGAGGGCGGGAAAGTAGGAAAAAAATGAGGGAAGGAGTAACAAGTTTGACAAAAAATATATTTATCACTTAACTTATTTAACTGCAAACCCCCTGTTCATCACCTTGACAATAAAATAAAAAGAAACTAGTCTGGGCAAAATGTTTGAAAGTTCCCCAGCTCAACCAGTAAAAAGCTGCACACAGTGGTATATGCCAATTATTCCAGCTGTACAGGGAGTGTAAATATGAGAATTCACAGTCCAGGCCAGCACAAGCAAAAGAGAGTCTGAGAATCTGAGAGGCCCTGAATTCAAACTGCAAATTGTGGTACTAAGAAAACAATGAAGAGGGCTGGGAAGGTGGCTCAGTGGTAGAGCACTTGCCTTGCATGCTCGAGGCCCTGGGTTCAATTCCTCAGCACCACATAAGAAAAAAGCTGGAAGTGGCGCTGTGGCTCAAGTGGTAGAGTGCTAGCCTTGAGCTAAAGAGCTGAGGGACAGCGTCCAGGCCCAGAGTTCAGGACCCACGACCGGACCCCAAAAAAAAAGAAAAGAAAAGAAAAGAAAAAACAATGAAGAAAAAAGCTGATTTGAGTACTTATCAGAGAAATGAAAGCTTATATCCACACAAAAATCTGTACATAAATGTTAACAGCTGCTTTATTTTTAACATGCAGCTAAAACCTTAAACAAGTGAATGGTTAAACTATGGTACACATATACATTTATACATTTATTATAAAAATCTACTCAATAAAAGGGAAAATTATTAATACATAAATGACCCACTCAAGAATTACACTAATATATGAAGTCAACTAAAAGTCAAATATTGTATGATTCCATTCATAACAGATAGGTTGTAATCTGGCTCCAACTGGTGACTTTACCTATTGGCTACCTGTGTGTGGTCTGGTATGACCATACAATCCTTTGTGTTACAGTTACTATCCCATTGGTCACCTGTGCGTGACCAGGCTCGACCTTGTGAATTTTGCCTTTAAAAACCTAAGTATGTGGGCTGCTCGGGGTCGCAGTAGCAGCTCCTGAGCCTGTGCTGCGGCCCTGGCCAGTCAGTGTAGGAACCGTCTCAATAAAGTTGCTTCTTTATTAACAACTTTGTTGCGGTGGGCTCTGTCACTCCGGACGACTAGGTGGGCTTGCCTGGCTGAGTAGGGGTCTTCCTACTACAAGAACTTGAGAAATGGTGCCAACACACTATAGATTTGCTTTTTTAAATCAAAGTGTATTACACAGCTGAGAGAAAACAGGCTCTGATACAATCTGAGTTCAACTTCACACTAGACTTTCCCTTGATTGCATTACAGCTTTGAAAAACAGATTAAATATAGAAATACATCCCCTTCTGGTCCCTTTTACCACCTATTACATTTAATTTTCCTGACTAAAGTCTTGTCTTAAAACTTCATGGTTCTGGTTTTCTCAAGATCTCTCAGAGTCTTAGTTCCTTTGATAATTCTACTTAATTGTTTGCCTTCCTTCAAATCTTCAACAGCAGCTCACTCAGCAAAGGAGCACAGTGTCTTGTCACATAGCTTTAGGAAATATTTGTATGCAAATGACTTCCAAAAAATAATCACTCCCTTGCATACCTTTCTCCTATTCAGCCTGGGCTCAATAACTGCCTCTAGGAATGCAAAGCATGTCCACTAAACATATGCACAAACCTGTTTACCAGGTTTTCCCTACATGGAATAACTTTGCCCCTTTCTCTTTCAATTCTATTCATTAAAAATTACCCTTTACTAAAAATTACCCTTTACTTTCCCTAGTCTCCAGCTCAGTGATTTTTTTTTAACTTTCCCTATACTTCTATAGGACTCCATGCTTATACACTTTCCATACAGGTACCCTGAAGGCACTGTTTCCTTAAAGACAGTGTAAGTCCTAAAAGACAGTATAAGGCTACTGTTGTATACCTCTTTGCAAACTAGCAAATGAATTTTTTTTTTATTTAAAAAATGAACCAGTGGCTATGCCTGTAATCCTAGCTACTCAGAAGGCTGAGATCTTAGGATCACAGTTCAAAAAAGCCAACTCCAGCTGTGAAAACTCCAATTAGCCAGCAAAGCTCAGGAAATGGAGCTGTGGCTCAAGAGGTAGAGCATTAGCCTTCAGCAAAAAAATGGAATAAAAAGGCTAAAGGTATCAAGCCCTGAGTTTAAGCGTCAAAACCAGCAAAAACAAAAAAAATTAAAAAGGGGGGAGGGGAGGGGAGGAAAAGAGAAAGGGGAAGGGGAAATTAAAGAAAAAAAGAAGTCAAGGAATAGATTATCAGTCAAGTAAGCCAAGTATCAGACCCTTAGTTCAAATACCAGAACCAGAAATTAAAATTATTAAAAAAAATTGAAAAACTGTAACTATCTTATTTTCCCATAATTCTTGCACTATCTAGTCTCAGAATCTGTTCGATTTGATTGTCTACAAAACATTACAAATATAATTTTAGGTGCTTCCTATACAGTAATAAAATAACTGTAAATGTCAAAATGAAGGAAGAGAAAGGGGAGGGGGAGAAGGAGAGAGGAGAAAGGAAAAGGCATAGTTGAGATATTAGTTAAGCTGTACATGTAATGACACAAATGCTCACAAAGAACTCGAGCCAGCAGTGGTAAACATGAGATTTTTAAACTCAGAAGTCCATGCTTTTCATTATTAATTTTAGTCTACCTCTCAAGGATAATAGCAAAGGAGTAAGTCTATTTACAGTAACAAATTATATAATTACTATTGTTTTTTATACTTATCCCTTAAATTTGTGAAGAAAGAATATATATGCAGTTCAAGACACAAAAACACTGAAAAACAAAAAATTCTTTAAGGGACTAATAAAATCTACAAACATTGCATTCCCCTGATACTTGAGAAAATGTTTACTACTATATCATAGAAGTAAACTGGTTGGGGCTGGGAAGGTGGCTCAATGGTAAAGTGCTTGCCTTGCATGTCTGAGGCCCTGGGTTCAATTTCTCAGGACCACATAAACAAAAACAAAAAAAGCCAGAAGTGGCGCTGTGGCTTAAGTGGTAGGGCGCTATCCTTGAGCTGAAGAGCTGAGGGACAGTGCCCAGGCCGAATTCAGGCCCCACGACCGGACCCCCCCCCCCCCCAAAAAAAAGTAAACTGGTGACTATTATTTGCTGACCAACAGGACAAAAGGAATGGAAAAAAATTAAGAACAGAAAAAAAGAAAAGCTTTGAGGATCAATAATCTGTTTCAAAAAAATCCATTTCAGAGAGAGTGAAGGGTGTTGTGCAAAAAAGAAAATGTACTCATTACCTGATTTATCAAACTGCAAGCCTTCTGTATATCACCATTGTAATAACAAAAATTTAAAAAAAAATTATGAATTCAGGAGTTTAAAAGAAAAAAAATTTCCAGAGGTCGAACAGGTCCTGGAACTTGAACTCAGGACCTGAGTTTTGTTGTTTTTTTTTTTTGGAGGGTGGGCCTTTGGTGCCAGCCCTGTGGCTGAAATTTGGGGGCTGGGCACTGGCCCTGAGCTTTTTTGCTCAAGGCTAATACTCTACCACTTGACACAGCTCCACTTGTGGGTTTTCTGGAGTTTAATAGAGTCTCATGGATAGGAGTCTCATGGGTAGGAAACTACCCAGGCTGACTTAGAACCCCCATCTTTAGATCTCAACCTCCTGAATGTCTAGAATTACAGATCTGAGTCACTGGTGCCCAGCTCAACTTCCTTTTACTTTTGTTTATGCTTTAACAAACATTCTAGTACTTTTTGCAAAATTTATCACAAGACAATTTTTTTGGATTGGTCATGGGGCTTGAACTCCAGGCCTGGACTCTGTCCTTGAGCTCTTCAGCTCAAGGATAGCACTCTGCTACTTGAACCACAGCACCACTCTGGTTTTCTGGTGTTTAACTGGAGATAAGAGCCTCACAGACTTTCCTGCCTGGGCTGGCTTTGAACCGCAATCCTCAGATCTCAGCAACCTGAGTAGCTAGGATTATAGGTGTGAGCCACCACTGCCTGGCTTTTAAGATAAAATATGAAGATGTTTATAAACAACCTTCTTTTTTAAACTACTCTCCTTTCTACTTACAAATGTATTTCATTAGATACCCATTTGTTAACCCAAAGAACACAAACAACATGCCAACCTTTAAAATGTTTAAATTATTGCAAATTTTGTGTTTGAATAAACTGACTTAATACTTCCTATGTAATCACTGCTCACTCTGGATAGTGATTTTATTTGGGGGGGAGGGGTAAAATGCTGTAATTACATAGCTATGGTCTGTTTAAAGCATGGAAACTCAAAATTTATCTTCCTTTTCATTGTACAGTGACTGAATAAAATATTGAAAAATTAGGTTACTTTTTAGAATGGTCAAGTGTAACACATTAAAGTATAACCTGACAAAGAAATGTTTCCAGAAGACTTGAGCAGCTTACACTCATATTCTCTCTACTGTCATTTGTACAAGTCAGTCACTCAGCCTTCTTGATTTGTCTCATCTTTCTAACCCTGAGAACATGAGGCTAACCCAGACATCATACAGATCTCTTAATTGCAAATTTCCTGTAATTCCATAGCTACTAAAACATACACATCGCCCGCCACTGGTGGTTCATGCCTGTAATCCTAGCTACTCAACAGGCTAAGATCTAAGTAACACAGTTCAAAGCCAACCAAACAAGATAGTCCATGAAGATTCTTATCTCCACTTAACCACCAAAAACCTGGAAATGAAGCTGGGGCTCCAGTGGTAAAATGCTAAATTTGAGCAAATAAGCTCAAGTACAGCTCCCAGGCCCTGAATTCAAGTCTCAGGATGGGCAAAAAAAAAAAAAAAGTCAGCAAACTAAAACTCTAAAACTAAAACTACTTCTTATTCATAGCCTTATAGCTAGAATGCAGGGATGGATGGTTCAAAACCTATAACCAAAACCAGAAAAAAAGGATATTATCTGAAGTGCTATATTCTAATGGTCAAGAAAAGATAGGATAGAGTTACCAAGCCCTGTCCCTCCAAAAATGATGGGACAAATCAAAGAAGTGAAATGAGAAGCATATGAAAATTTTACAATCTTAAAATAAGAAAATCCAAAATACTATACCATTTTCTTCAACCATATTAAGATTTTTTTTAAATAGGAACACCTAAAGTAGGATGAATATTGTGGAAATTGTTTTTTTTTAAAATGAAAATAGAAGAGGTGAAATGAAAATGAAATGAAAATAGTTGAGGTGATGGGAAAAGAGGGAGGCAGACAGGGAGAATGATGGTGATTAATTGGGAAACACTTTATACATATGTGGAAATGTCACATTAAAAATTACCTTGTGTAACTAATGTATGCTTATAAAATTTAAATAAACATTTAAAGAACATCAGACATTCTATGTACAAATGGTACATAGAATGGGCCATAGGCCTCCTGGCAATACAAATCAAACAAGTTTTAATCTGCTAAACTTGTTAATATAGCTTTTAGTTTGACTGCAGTGTTGTTGGCATAAAAGTTAGAAAATAAAGACTCAGTAGGAGTTCTCTGAATTTTTTTTTTTTTGGCAGAATTGGGGTTTGAATTCAGGGCTTTGCACTTACTAGGCAAGTCCTATTACCACTTGAGTCATACCTCCAGCTCCTTTTGCTCTGGTTACTTTTTTACCTAAGTGTCTCACTACTGCCCTTCGCAGGCCAGTTCCACAATCCAATTTATGCTTCCCACAAGTTAACATTAGCAAATGCTTGTGAAGATGATAATTTTAAATTCTAAATACTGTCCTACTATTCTTATTCTCAACAAATGACATCACCTAATTCTCTCCTCACTTTTCAGAACCCTCTCAAATCTAACTTTATTACAAACTGATCCATATTCTTCCTGAATCAAATTGTCCTCTAAACCATGCTTTAGTGTATGAACTGGAAAATTACACTTACTTCTCAAAGAATTTTCATGCCCTTGTATATGTAAGAACTCTTTTTGTTATTCTAGCATCCTTCCTGCTTAGAAGCCAAAATGACCAGATGTGGACATGTGGCCCAGAGTAGGCTAGGACTTACTTACCAAAGGAAATAGAAAATGACCTAGAAAAAGAAAGGAAAAAAAACCTAAAGTAGCAGTTCATATAGGCTTAGAAAATAAAAAATTTCAACAAGAAAATGAGTAAGGAAAGTAACTAGTAAAGCAGACAAAAAAAGAAAGAAAGAAAAGAACCAGGCTATACAGATTCAGAAATACAAAGAGAAAGGACAAGGCAGAGCGAGAAAAAGTAGTTTTCTAATAGATAACCTTTCAAGAATTCAAAAATGAAAAAAAGTAAGTTAAGAATTCCATATTGCATTTGGTTACATTTCTTCATTTCTTATGTCCTTATTTTTAATTTTTTTGGCGATTGTGGGGCTTGAACTCTGGACCTAGGCGCTATCCCTCAACTCAGCTCTTCAGCTCAGAGCTAGCACTCTAGCACTTGTGCCACTTCCAGCTTTTTCTGCTTATGTGGTGCTAAGGAATTGAACCCAGGACCTCATGCATGCAAGGCAAGCATTCTACCACTGAGCCACCTTCCCAGCCCCTTCTTACATCTTTTTACACTTACAACTTTTCATATCACAAGCTTGATGAAAATTACTAAACTGACATTTTACAAATAATCACAACTTCCCTTTAAAATATTCTCATAAGATACATAGAAGCGCTAATCTGCTATAACAATAATTGTTCATTACTTGGGGTGGAATCTAAAAAAATCTGAACAGGAAAATCAAAAACTGATTAAAACATTTTTAATGAGCTTAATATAAAAATATTTTCCTGGGCTAGGGTAGAATACTTTTTGATCCAGGATTCCACTTTTGATTTCCGGGAGAGGAAAAACAAATTCACAATAAGCTAGGTAAATTCAGAAAAAATAATTCTCTTTCATCTGTAGCTTGGACACTCCTCTTTAAAAAGTAATTAATAAAAAATTGTTTTTTAAGAAATTAAAAGTGTGTTATATGACTACCTTTAACATATATTTCAATAATAAGACTGACATCTTTAAATGTGTGATGGAAAAGTATTTCCTTCTGGACTCCAAGCTTGAGTCACAAGCATGTGATTTACATGGAAATTCATCCAGATGGGTACAAGGGCATCAGTATAGCTTATTGAAATTTTGAAATAAAGTGAAACTAAGATGAAATAAAACGTAATGAAAATAAAATGGGAGTCTTTTAAGTCTTGCCTTAGTTCATCCTTCAGGGACTCTGCACCCTTTTTTCTTCCTCTCTGTAGGCCCCAGGAAGAAAGGGAAGTCAGTCTATAACCACACAAAGGGCTCCACTAGGAGACTCTAAATACTACTTAAAATTCCTGACAGAACACCCAACATGAAATACAGGACTTCAATGACCTTCAGAATCAGTAGATTTCAATAAGAAGCCTGAATCCATGGTATTTTTGCCTGAGTTAATAACCTATGTTTCAGGGTTCCCATCTTATGGGGGAAAGGAATTAATACTTGTTTAGTATTCTGGTCAAACACATACTAGCAAGTTTTACCATGTCTCATTCTACCTTAAATGAATAATAAAATAGGTACAGCATTAATAAAACAGGTATAGCAGAAATATGCCAGTTAATAAACTTTGTACAAGGACCTTCATCTTCAAAACAGATAACCAAATAGGTGTATTTTAGGAACTTGGTTTTAATTCCACACATTTCAAATTACCTATAATCATGTTCTTTTCTATTGATATCCAAAGAGCAGGTTAACTAATGGGTCAATTCAAGCAAGAATCAGGCTCAAATCTAACGTTTACTGGTTACGTATCACGCTTCACATAAAGTGATTCATGTGTTAGGTCATTCAAAAATTGTCACTGATGATCATATTAACAGGTCAACACTTTCATAAAGCTTAATATTAAAACTAGGTTGGAGGTGTGACTCAGATGTTAGAGCACTGGCCAAAAAGCAAAAGTGTCAGATACTGAGTTTCAAGCACCAGTCTCAGGAAAAAAACATACAGCGTGAGAAAAATTGTCTTTTCTATCAAAGTGGGTGACTTAAAAGTTCCCGCTTTGCCCAGGTGCCTCAGATCTTGTTAATTATTCTGTTAAGGCAATATCAGCAAAAAAAAGGAAAAGAGGAACTACTTTGGGGTAAGGAAGGATTTATTAAAGGTAAGGTTTTATCTCCCAAGAAGGAATTACAACACACCTCAGATGGTTCAAGAAATAGCAAAGGGGGGGCTGGGAAGGTGGCTCAGTGGTAGAGAGCTTGCCTTGCATGCTCGAGGCCCTGGGTTCGATTCCTCAGCACCACATAAGCGAAAAGAAAAAAGCCAAAAGTGGCGCTGTGGCTCAAGTGGTAGAGCGCTAGCCTTGAGCTGAAGAGCTGAGGGACAGTGCCCAGGCCCAGAGTTCAGGCCCCACGACCGGACCCAAAAAAAAAAAAAAAAAAAGAAATAGCAAAGGATATGGGTATGTTTTAAGATTGCTTGGGTACTGTTGGTCTTATTTCAAAGTCTTTTAATGGTCACCTTAGGTAAACACATCTTACCCTATTCAAAGTAGCCAATCATGAGCAGATTGTGAATCTGAGCTCAACCAATCTGGGCAGAGTTTCGGAGTCTGCTGCATTAAGAATAGGGGAGCAGCCTGCCAGCCCTCTGTGCTTGCTTGCCAGATTTTTGGCTGATGGCATATTCTTCTGCATATTTGCTGAGACAATTCCTTCTTTTTGTGTCTATCACTCTGACTCCAGTAGTTATTGGAGAACATATTTATAACATACAGGAAACCACTTGAGAAATATCTAAGTTCCATTTACCATTAGGGACATGATATACTTAAATAGAACATTTTAAAATGAAATATCCTTTGTTTCTTATCTTTGATCAAGTCTATTCTGACAGTATATTTTCGTTTCCTTGCGGGGGAGGGGTCCTGGAGCTTTACCTCAGAGCCTGGGCATTGTCCCTTAGCTTTTCTGCTTAAGTCTGGCACTTTACCACTTGAACCACAGCTCCACTTCTAAGTGGAGAAAAGAGTAGTGGATAACTGGATAAGAGTCTCAAGGACTTTACTGCCTAGGCTGGCTTCAAACTGCAATCTTCAGATCTCAGTTTCCACTGCAGCTAAGAGTACAGGAATGACACCAATGCTCAGCTTAAAAGTTTAGTTTGTTTAAAAATTATATAGAGTTGCTGGGCACCTGAGAGGAAAGAAGAAAATTAAGGAGAAAGTGCAAAAGAAAAGGGAAAGAAAAAAAAAGGAAATGAATGAAAAGGAAAGTGGGAGCTAAAGAGTCACACCTCTAATTTTAGCTACTTAGGAGGCTAATATGTGGAAGATGTCAGTCCCAGAGACTCCAACTCAAAACTAACCACAAAAGTGTAGGAATGATGGCATGGCCCAATTGGTAGAGCAAAACCAGGTAAACAAACCCAGCAAGCATGAAGCCCTGATATTAAGCCCTGGGATAGGAGGTAGGAGAGGATGGGGGAAGGGGGAGGTGGAGAATGATAAAGTTAGAAAGTTAAACTAATGATTCTCATAAATAATATTAGTATTAATTCATATTAATTGACTTGGGAAAGACAAAAAACTATAACAGGCTCAAAATGTACATCACTTAGTGACTGGATAAAGAAAATGTTATCTCCATAGACTGGAGTATTATTTTGCAAGACAAAGCCATGAACTAATGACAAAATCAGCAGCATGAATGAGTCTTATTGTGGGGCTGGGAATGTGGCTTAGTGGTAGAGTGCTTGCCTAGCATGCATGAAGCCTTGGGTTTGACTCCTCAGTACCACATAAGTAGAAAAAGCTGGAGGTGGTGCTCTGGCTCAAGTAGTAAAGTACTAGCCTTGAGCCCCAGAACTGGCAAAAAAAAAAAAGTATTATGCTTCGTGAAGGAATCCATATACAAAAGACTACATAATAGTGTGTGACTTCAGTCTATAGAATTCTAAAAGGTTAAAATTTAGAGACCAGAAAGTAGACCAATGTTTGTCAGGCATAAGGAAAGTAACTGTATTTAAAAAACTAAAGTGCATACAGATGTGTTCTTTGGTTCATTTGGTGGTGTTAGCTATCATGGATGACATGGCAATTTCTCAATGTGCAACATACACAACCCTAAATTGTTTAATGATCTGTAAAGATTTTTCAAAAGCAATGCTTTTTGAGCCTTAAGGGATGAAAAAATCCTTAATTTGTGTTTTTGTTTGTTTTTATTTAATAGTGCAAGTCAAATGATTTTCTTATTAAACTGTATTATTTATATATTCTGAGCAAAAATCCTTGATATACTAGAATCGCTCAGTTTATGACTTGCTTCTTTTGGTGGTTATTTTTGTGGTGGTGTGTGTCTTGAACTCAAGGCACAGTCACTGAGCTCTTTTTGCTCAAGGCCTACACTCCACCATTTGAGCCACAGCTCTACCTCTAGCTTTGTAGTGGTTAACTGGATATAAGAATCTCACAAACTTTCCTGAGCTGGCTGGCTTCAAACCATGACCTTCAGATTTCAGTCTCCTGAGTAGCTTGGATTATAGGCATGAGTCCCTGACCTGTGGCAACTAGCCTATTCTTTTTTTTTTTTTAATTATTATCTGTAAGTAGTAGCACAAAGGAGGTTTTTTGTTTGTTTGTTTTGATACTGGTCCTGGGGTACTTACTGGGCCCCGTCCTTACACTTTATGTTTAAAGACTTGCACTCTACCACTTAAGCCACAGCTCCACTTCCAGTTTTCAGTAGTTAACTGAAGATAAAAATCTCACACTTTCCTGCTCCCCTTAGCTTCAAACCATGATCCTCACATCTCAGCCTCCTGAGTAACTACTATTACAACTATAAGCCACCAGCCCATAGTTTAGTAGGACTTGCCATTTAACAAAGCAGTTTATGAATACAATATATCTTGATATATGGCACGCCTTCAACATTGTTATCCATCCCTCCCCTACTTCCCTCCCTCTTAATTTTGTAAAAACAAAACAAAAACAAAAACACAAAACAACAACAAAAAACATGTATCTAAAAAGCAAGTTTTTAATTTTGTCTTTGAACAGACATTTGTGTTCCAGCCAAACAGGTCTTTGCCTAATTCAAGGCCCCAAAGATTTTTCTCTCATGTTTTATACTTTTACTTCTTAAATTTAATTATGACTCATTTCCATTAAACTTTGTATATGTTGTAAAGTTCAAGGTATATTCTGCTATAATGTGGTAGTTGTTGACACTAACAGACCATTAACAGTCTATTTCTAGATTATCACTGTCTATGCCTATCACATCTATCTTTTCATCAAGACCATACTGGCTTGATAACTATAGTTTATAACTACTGAAGCTATTTTTAACAGTACCTCCAATATTTTTTCTTTTCCAAAATTGCTCGATTGGGTGATTCTTGTTCTTTGCACTCATGAAAACATTTACAATCAGCTTGTCAATTGCTAAAACAAGAATCATGTTAAACATAGAGATTAATTCCGAGACGATTGACATTTTTAAAATATGAAGTCTTGAGAGGGCGAAGGAAGGGGTGACACTGTCAAAAAAAAAAAAAAGCATTCATTGTTTGATTTATGAAATGGTAACCACTCTTTATATCACCTTTATAATAACAATTTTAAAAGAAAATAAGTCTTCTAATCCATGAATATGGTATACTTCTCCACCTAATTTCTCATGCTAATTGCTCATGTCAATTTCTGTAGTTTGTACAAAATATGTACAAGTTCATAGTACAAATACGTATTTTGTTAAATTTATCCTGTTATTAATGTGTTATGCTATTGCAAATGGCAATTTTCACTTCAACTTCCAATTATTTGTTAATAAATATAAATAATGCCCCAATCTAAGTTCTCAAAAACTGTTTCCTACTTTAATCCCCATCTCCTCAGGAAAGAAATTAAAATACAGTAAATAGTCGCTTAAGCCTTTTTTAAGTGAAAATATTGCTGGCTTTACCAATTTCTTGCTATACAACAAGTTATTCAAGTCCTCCAGGTCTGTTCTATTATCTGTTCTATTTATCAATAATTTGAGTAAAATTTGTAATACTACCTCAAAAGGTTGTCCTGAAAATAATATATGTACTCACAATGTAAAGTACTGCAAGAATAAAATATAACATATGTGAAAAATGTTATTTTTTAACTATCTTTAAACTACTTTATCTTTTCTCTTTTTTTAAGTATTTTTTATTGTAAAGATACTGTACAGGGGCTGGGAAGGTGGCTCAGCAGTACAGTGCTTGTCTCCCATGCATGAGGTCCTGGGTTCAATTCCTCAGCACCACATACACAGAAAAAGCCAGAAGTGGCACTATGGCTCAAGTGGTAGAGTGTTAGCCTTAAGCTGAAGAGTTGAGGGACAGCACCCAGGCCCAGAGTTCAGACTCACAACCGACCAAAAAAAAAAAAAAAAAAAAAAGATACTGTACAAAGGGGTTACAGTTACATGAGTAAGGTAATGAGAACATTTCCTATTGAGCATTGTTATCCCCTCCTCTTTTTATTTTTCCCCCTCCTCTTTTTATTTTTTTTCCTTTGAACTATGATCCTCAGATCTCAGCCTCCTGAGTAGCTAGGATTACAGGATTGAGGGACAGGTACCTGGCTTTAACGATCTTTAGACCTCTAATGAATCCACTCGAGTACTTGGTCCTCAGTGTGATGACCTGTGAAGTGGTGGGACCTTTACAAACTGAACTCTAGTGGAAGGCATTACGGGTTTCTACAGACACTGCTCTCAGAAGGAATCAAAGGACCTGGTTAGTTTCTCTTAAAGTGAGTTGTCTGCAAAGTGTTCTTGATCCTTCCCTCTCCAGATTCCATTCTCACTGTGACCTCTCCCTCTCACTTCACTAGCATTCCTGCCATTATGACATCTAACATGAGTTCCCCACAGCCAGCCTTTGCTGTTGGAGCTTTCAGGTGCCCAAATTCTGAGCTAAACAAACCTGTTTTTGAAATAAATTATCAAGCTTCAGGGACTTTTTTATAACAATGAAAAAACTAATATAGCCCACAAATAAATAAAATTGTATGGGTCAGAATGTCAGTTAATGTTTGTCACAATAATTACAACCATTTTAATAAGATTCCTGTAAGTTTCTTTATTCTTCCATCAAGGAAACTGAAAAGAGGATAAGCAAGAAAAAAAAAGCTTGCAACTTCTGTACTTTAATAAGCTGGAGGTATTTTTCTCTTTCTTTTTCTCCATTTCTCCTTCCTTCACCCTGTTATACTAAAATCTTTCCTAAAATTTCAAGAGAGGAAAAGAAAAAAGCTCAACATAAATTGTAACATTAGGATGTCAATTATTTTACTGCCCTAATTAATAAGAATATGGGTCCTAATTATATATCAATGGATGGATGGATGAATGGATAGAGAGGTAAAGACAGATCTCACATAGAAGAATAAAAATAAAGCAATGAGAGAATAGTGCATTTGAATGTAAGGCTCTAAATCAAACCCCCAGTATCACAAAAAAAAAAAAAATGCAGAGAGAGAGAGAGAGAGACAGAGAGCAAGAGCACGCTAGAGAGCACAAGACAGGAATTAGGAGGCCAGGAGCTGGTGGCTCACACCTGTAATCCTAGCTACTCAGGAGGCTGAGATCTGAGGATCACAGTTCAAAGCCAGCCTGTGCAAGAAAGGCCATGAGACTCTTATCGGAACTACCAGAAAACTGGAAGTAGTACTGCGGCTCAAGCAGTACTACTCAAGCCTTGAGCTGAAGAGCTGAGAGACAGCACTCAGGCCCAGAGTTCAAGCCCCACAACTGACAAAATTAAAAAAAGAAAAGAAAAGAAGAATTAGGAGATTGGGGTTGGAGACATGTCTCAGTTACTACAGTGCTACCCCAGTGAGTCAGACACCAAGTTCAAGTCTTGGTCCTGGATCAAAAATGAGGAGACAAAGAACATTCAGCTCAAATTTTAAACTGATGAGTCAGAGAAAAGATGATCAAAGGTTTCCATCCCAACTCTGACACTAGGGCTGTGCCACACTTACAAGAAAAAAAATCTCAAGATCAGCTGAATTACAAAACTGAAGTTTAGCATTCTAAAGGTATCTTTACATTGGCAATTTAATTATAGTCACAGACTTTGGTTTATGTACATTTACAATGTTAAGTATTGGCATCACCATAAAAACCAGTTCCCCAAGGTAAAACAGATTTTAAAACATTTATACAACAACTCTAAGATAATAAATGCAATGAAAAATGTACTACATCTTCACTGCCTGTGGTAGATTCTAGGACTGGTTCTCATAACCAGGTTCTGTACATTTCTACTTTTGAAAAAAGTTAAAAGAGAACCAGAAGACTCCTTGGAAGGCAAAATTTTCCAACCACTTGCACAGAGAAAGCACAAATGTTGCATAAGCCACATTCTTACAGTATAAGAAACTGATGAAAATTTCTAACAGACCATTTATAGCAACCACAGTCCTTCTACCATCATAAGTTCTGTGGGTGAGAAGCAACTATAGCAGTTGTAGCAATGACAGTATGTACGGCATTGAAAGTAGTCAGGAATAGATCCAATTTCCTTAAACCCCTACTTAATTTAGAAAATAGCTATAGCTCTTTTTTCCTGTTTATATGGTAACTAATACATTGACATTAGACGAATCCAGGTTATCTTACCTTCTTCCTTAAACACATTTCACCTGGTGACTGTCTTGATCATATTTAAAGGCAGCTTACCAAAAAATGGCCTATAGAAAACCTTTTCTTCTTTTTATATACCTTTACATATTTCGTATTCTTTTTATATTTTTAACTCTGAGTCTACATAGCTGTGTCCTTTAATGCCTTCTCTACCAGAATCCACCTTCAGAATCTAGCTCACTTACATAAGACTCCAGTGATTCCTAACAGGTCCACTCTCACACATCTGGCCTGACAAGGGCCAAGTTCATATTCATTCATTCAGGTTACTTGCTGAGTTACATTCACCTACCACCTATCATACACTGAGGGCAGGGCAATTATCCTAAGCAAGATAAACTAGATATCCTCCACATCTATAATCCAACAGAAGTATAAAGTACCTAACAATTACTTCAATAAAGCGTAATTATAATTATGGTAAGTGCAATAAGTCAAGGTCTTGTTTTTAAATGTTCAAATTGGAAGTGTAACTTTGTTTGGAAGGTTCAAAGAGAATTATTTCCCTAGAAAAGACCTTTAAGCAAAACCTGAAAATAAATAGGAGCTTATCAGTTTGTTGTTGTTTTAAAGTTGCAGAGCTTCTTAGGGAAGAAACAGCATATGCAAAGGCCTTGAGGCAGCACTCTAGGAATTGTAAAGACAACCAATGGGCCAAAGACAGACTGCAGGAAAACAGAATCAGAGATAAACAAGAAAGGAAGAATATTTCTTAAAGCCACTACTACAGCACTTAGAACAGCAGTTTACAATTACTCACTTGCAAATATACAACTCCCACTCATCAACCTTCTTTAGATCTTATAAATTATCTTGCCCCAAACTTAACAGAGTGCTTACCAAACTGTCTTCAAGTCAAAATTAATGTAATGAAAAACTGAATGTTTGCTGAGGAAGAAGCGAAGAATTTCAGTTCTCAATAGCAGAGAGCCTAATTAAACACACACACACACAGACACACACACACACACACACACACACACTAAATGGAGTAGTGGCTCATGCCTGTAATCCTACCTACTCAGCAGATGCAGACATGACCTCTTCCAGGTGTGCCAGTTGCCTAGGTAACGCAGGTACTGGGTAGAGACTTTGCTGCGAGGAGGGTGGAGTCTACTCGCCATCCAGGAGCGGATCTTAATTTTCCTCACTATCTAAATTGTTGCACGTAGAAGCTATTTCCTAGTTAACTCAATCTTCCAAAAGAGTACTTCCCCCCTGGTCTTGGAGAAACTTGTTCGAGATTGCCCTATTCAGTTTCCTTATTGTTAGCAAAGGTGTGTGAGTTGGGTTTTGACATTTTCTGAGTCACCAGTTTGTGTTTCCTGTACTGACAGTATTTAGGGAGTAAGAAAGGAGAATGTGATGGTATAGGTGCCAGTTTCCTGCTCTGGATCCTACAAATAAATTGAGCAACTAGAGAATAAGAACAGGGCAGATGCCAAACTTCTTGTTGCATTCGTGACTGTGTAGGAGTGTTAAAAGTAGTTCTGTTGGTTATGAGTTGATGGTTATGTTTTCAGAATTTAAAGCTTTGTCCCCAAGTAATTCCAGCTTTGATTGTGATTTAGAAATGTATGACTTAATGAATCTGTTGCTCAGGGAGTTCTTGTGTAGTTAGAAACATCAGGGTTTTGAGCCTTAGAGTTCTGTGTGAGTGTGAGTGTGTGTGTGTGTGTGTGTGTGTGTGTGTGTGTGTGTATAAGTGTATGTACATGTACATGTGTGTACACCTGAGTACTGGTCCAGGGTTTTGAACTCAGGGCCCAGGCACTGTCCCTGAACTCAACAAGGCTTAGGCTGTACCACTTGAGCCACTGCTCCACTTCTGGCTTTTTTGGTTCTTGAAGATAGGAGTTTTAGGGAGTTTCCTGCTTGGGCTCAGAAGTGGAGCAGTGGCTCAAGTGGTACAGCCTAAGCCTTGAGCACAAAAGTTCAGGGACAGTGCCTGGGCCCTGAGTTCAAAACCCTGGACTGGTACTCAGGTGTACACATATGTACATACACATGCACACATACACACACACACACACACACACACACACACACACTCACTCACACAGAACTCTAAGGCTCAAAAACCTGATGTTTCTAACTACACAAGAACTCCCTGAGCAACAGATTCATTAAGTCATACATTTCTAAATCACAATCAAAGCTGGAATTACTTGGGGACAAAGCTTTAAATTCTGAAAACATAACCATCAACTCATAACCAACAGAACTACTTTTAACACTCCTACACAGTCACGAATGCAACAAGAAGTTTGGCATCTGCCCTGTTCTTATTCTCTAGTTGCTCAATTTATTTGTAGGATCCAGAGCAGGAAACTGGCACCTATACCATCACATTCTCCTTTCTTACTCCCTAAATACTGTCAGTACAGAAAACACAAACTGGTGACTCAGAAAATGTCAAAACCCAACTCACACACCTTTGCTAACAATAAGGAAACTGAATAGGGCAATCTCGAACAAGTTTCTCCAAGACCAGGGGGAAGTACTCTTTTGGAAGATTAACTAGGAAATAGCTTCTACGTGCAACAATTTAGATAGTGAGGAAAATTAAGATCCGCTCCTGGATGGCGAGTAGACTCCACCCTCCTCGCAGCAAAGTCTCTACCCAGTACCTGCGTTACCTAGGCAACTGGCACACCTGGAAGAGGTCACATCTGCATCCACTGAGGTCACATCTGAATTTTATGTGGCCACACCTTCTCCGCCCATACCCTAGATAAGGCCTTGCCCAGGCCCAGATGCTCTTTCCCAGCTCTCTTCTCTCTCCCAGCTCTTTCTTCTCTTTTCTAGCTCTTTTCTCTCTTTCCCAACTCTCTCTTCTCTTTCCCACCTCTCTCTTTCCCAACTCTCTTTCCCAGGTCTTTTGCCAGCCGCGTGGAGTGCCAACCTTGCCTGGTCCCAGCAGGTCTACTGAATAAACCTACCCCTTACCTGAATACCACATGCGTGGTGTGGTTCTTACTCGGCTACCTCTTTTTAAAAACCTAACAGAAAACAACACATACACAAACTGTAACCTCTTAATAGCTTGTTTAAAATGAATCTCCAGAATTTTATTTCCTACATTTATTTCACCAGTTGGCATGTATAATAATATAGCCACAATTGCGTAACAAGCCAAAAGTTTTACTACAAGAGAGCTCTACAATGAGACTCAGCTAAAGACACAAAATGTTGCAAATATATATAAATCTACGTTTTAAGTGGCAGATGTCTGTGATGTCAAATGAAGGCAAGAAGAAAAAAATTGAGACCAGCCTAGACTGCGTAGCATGACCCTGGGCTGAAGATAGAGCTCAGTGGTGGAATGCTAGCATCATGAACATGGTCCTGGGCCGTATCTTCAGTCCCTACTACAAAAAAAAATAGAAAAGAGAGAGATTATATATTCACACGCACATATATAAAATTTCCCATTAGGATAGTAATTTGCTAAAGTTGTGTGGCTCACGCCTACTCAAATGTAACATTTATGTAATATTGGTAAACTAAAACCTCAAAAAACCTACCAATTCTCCAATTATATCAATTTTTAAATTATTAGAACTATAAACAACTAGACCAATTAATGGTCTACAGTGGTCATAAAAGCTCACACTAATTTACAAGATCATCTTTCTAGATTTAGCAGAATCAAGGGGAAAAAAATATTCCTAAATCATGACCTTCAAGTTGCACTGAACTCTTGGTACTATTTTAGTAGTACTTTTTTGTTCCTACTTCCTCCATTTCTCAAAAGACTAAAGAAAGCCAAAATTACTTAACTTAGTATTTACTCGGTGTAAATGCTTCCTTCTCTTCAGGTTAAAAGAAGCAAAACTTTTTATTCTAATTTAAAGAATTACAAGATTCTCTGCTTCCCTCCAACCTCCTCCACCCAAAAAAAGTAAATGAGAAAATGATACCCTTACTTTAAAGGCCGTTTAAACATAAGAACCACAAGTAAAAATGTGATCTTACAAAACACTTTGTGGAGAAAGAAATCTGGACAAATTTTATTTTTAAGTGATTTCTATACACAAAAGGAAATTACTGGGACTACTGTTATTTAAATGTATCATATTTCATTTTATCAAGCTCTCTATCTAACCATGTTACAATTTATTGCTGAAGATGACAAAATTTGGCTGTAATTTAAGCTTTTTCTTATGATCATCTAAGGACCTATTTTTTAAGTATTTTGCTACTTCAATAATAAGCAAGCACTAGAGTCTCTATTCAGTAGTACACTATTACAAAAAAAAAATACACAAAAAAAATCAAGTATCAGGCCCGCAAAAATTACAAGAATCAAGCATACTGTTTTGTTAAAACTGATGGCCTTACAAAGATTACATAGGATAAATAAAAGGTTACTATGATATTGAAAAGTGTTTTAAAAATGACCTTGTCAAGTATCCCCACAAGATTCTTCCAGTAACCCAGTATGTATTAAGACAGTAGAGTAACTTTGAGGCTGTGTGGTTCAAGTCTAATAAAATACATTACTGAAATGTGACTCATTTAGAGTGAGAGAAGATAGTACAGCCTCAAGTAAAAGGCTTGGTCAAGTAATAATGAAAAAAATCTTAAAAACATTCTCCAAAACTGTCTCGACTTGGAAGGACTACATATTTCTGTGGATAATCAAACCAATTTACAATTAAATAAGATTATTTCCTAACTACACAGGAAAATTTCTTCTTAAAAATCTGAAAGATTCTTCTCTAGGAGATGTTACAAGACATAATGTAAATCACATATCCAAACACAAAATATACCAGCTAAAAATAGGCTCAGGAAGAAATCTGCGACTGAATATAAACTAAAATTAGGTCTTTTACACCACAACATCTTTAAATGAACCTTCAGCATATAAGAGACAAACCAGTTCTACATCTTCTCAAAAGAGCTGCTCTGAAAAGACTCTACTAAAAGCTTCATAAACCCACTGTCCAAATGACTCGTGGAAATAAATTCCACATTATTGTGGCAATAAGACTACTAATAAGGCTCCTTCTCCGATTATTTTAATCGCGAAAGTCCCAATCCATCAGGAAGGCCCACGGACCCTTTTTCAGGAAACAGAAGAGCCTGGTACTAAAGCTGTCAGGTGGGCGAGCAGGTAGAGCTCCATCTAGGAGACCGGAAAGGGATGGATACATTTCACCCAGGGGGATCGGGAGAAGCCCGTGACCCTGCGGCCAAATCACTGGGGGTCTCTGGGAGCCAGAAGGCCAACCTTAAACCCCAGGTTCGGCTCGCTGAGAGCAGGAAGGCCGTCCTAGAACCCCAGCAGTGTTTGGGCCCCTCCGGGCCCGTTCCCGGCAGCACCCGGTAGCCAGCACCACTCGGTCGGGGCAGGGAAGAGAAGGCGGAGGCCGGGGCGCGGGCCTACGGGCCTGACCCCGCCGCCGCCCGACGGAGTGAGGGTTGCCCGGAGCCCGCCCTTGCTCCCTCTCCTTAGTGCCGGGGCTGCGGCCCTCGAAAGGCGGCGCGGAAACGGGAAGGTCACCGGTCACAGGAGGCCCCGACCCGCGCGGCGTCGGTCCCGAGCTACCTTTGGCCTCGCAGTCGGCGCAGTACTTGTTGTCCTCCTCCCGCAGCAGTTTGGACAGGATGAGTTGGTGCTGCTCGTTCAGCTTCTGCGCCTTCTCCCGGCAGGAGCGCGTCGCCATGTCCGCAGCGGGGAGCCCGGCGGCTACGGCGCAGCGGACGCTGTCAGAAGCCGGCCGGGAGGAAGCGCCGGGCGCCGCAGCGATCGCGGGCGGACTTGGTCGCGGGAGCGGCGGCGGCGGCCGGAGTGGGAGGAGGGGTGGCGGCGGTGGCAGCGCCGACGTGTCCCGCCTCCTCGCCCGGCGCCCGCCGCACGCCCTGCCCGAGCCCGCGAGGAGAGGTGGGGGAGGGAGGCAGGAAGCGGAGGGGAGCGGAGCAGGAGAGAGGACCGGAAAGGCTTCCGGAACTCGTTCTGGAAGGAACCTAGGCGGGGCTGCTGCGCATGTGCAGGGCTGCTGCGGCCAGTGCGCAAGCGTCCCGGACTTGCCTGGGCTTTCAGGGAGGGGCCTCTTGTCCAAGGTGATTCCGGATTTGTGGAGTGTGGTATGCACTGTGGAGTCCCCTCTTTGTCCCTCAAAACTTCAGGTGATCTGATTACTAGAAAAGTGTATTACAAGGAACAACTCTTGTTTCTTTGCTTTTGTAGTGATTGGAGAAATTCATTTATTTATTCTGTTTATTCATCTGCAGTTTTGAAGCAAGCACTATTCTAGAAGCTAGAGAGACATGCCTGGAATGAAGTGGGGAAAACAAGTTAGAAGAAAAAATTAATAGTACTAATAATTCTGGGGTAAGATAGATGAGACAGCTGAATTAATATAAGTGTAGGGTCTGCACAGGGACACCTGCCTACCTCTTGGCTAAGTTTCTGCCCAGTATCTGTTACCTAGGTAACTGGCAGACCTGGAAGCTGTCATCTTCCCCACCTACTAGGTCTCATCCTGGGCCACCTCTGGTCCCATGCCTCCCATCTAACCTTAGGAGAGTCCCAGAACCTGAGGTCACATCGGATCCAGTGTGGCCACACCTTCCCCCCACACACACACCTCTTCCTGTCCCTGGTCTAGATAAGTACTGGCCCAGGAGCCGGTCACCCCTCCTCCATTTTCAGCCATGCTTCATGGTGGGGGCAGCAGTTAGGTAAATAAACTTCTTTTCCTACCTGAATAGCATGGTGTTCTCTTCTTTGGCTATCTAATGAAACCTACGTATATATCTTACAATAAGGGCCACACCCAGACATTAAAAACAGTTAGTAAAAACTGGAAACCAAAGTAACTGGTTCTATCTCACCATACCTACTTTAAGATGTTAAATTACATTAGAAAGCAAATGCTAGTTGCATCTGACTTGATATATTAGAAGTTGTAAATTAGCAGTGTGCCTGTGGCTCAGGCCTGTCAGCTAGGAGTAGCTACTCTTGAAGCTGAGATCTGAGGATAACAGTTCAAAGCCATCCCACCCAGGAAAGCCCATGAAAGTCAATTAACGACCAAAAAGCTAGAAGTGGAGCTGTGCCTCAAATAATAGAGGGAAAAGCTAAGAACAGTGCCAAGCCTTGAGTTCAAGCCCCATGAAGCCATAAACTTTCCTGTGGGTAATAGCAAATTAAAGCTAGGCACTGGTGGCTCGTGCCTATAATCCTATCTATTCAGGAGGTTGATATCTATCTCCAGTTAACCATCAGAAAATCTGAAGTGATATTGCAGCTCAAAGTGGTAGAGTATTAGCCTTGAACAAACAAACAAAAAAAAAAAAAACAGGTACAGTGCCTAGGCCCTGAGTTCAAGCCCCATGACTGACAAAAAATACCAAAAAAAAAAAAAGGAAAGGGAAGTTCTAAAACCATGTGCTGTCCCTGTTTTTCAGGTGGGCCTAGCTCATATCTCTACCTGTCTCAACCATCCAGTTATTGTTTGAGGAACAGATATAATACCACAGATAAATGATGTTATATTTGGAGTTTTAACTTGCATTTTTAGTATGGAGAACAGGAAATCTTTCTATTTGTTCCTACTTCCTACATCAATAACATGTAACTTCTCTACTTTTCACTGAAATCAGATTATTGCCTACTGCCATATACAAACATGTAAATTAATAATCACATTGTAAAGTCTATAACAAATGTAAAATACTCTCAGAGCAAAAAGACATCTAATAACCTAAGAGAATATGGGTAGACTTCACTGGTGAGATGATTTTTAAACTGGGTGTTAGTAAATGTAAAAATCCTTCAAGAGAAGGGGAACAAGCCAGGCATTGGTGGCTTACTCCTGTAATCCTAGCTACTCAGGAAACTGAGACCTAAGGATCATGGTTCAAAGTCAGCCTGGGCAGGAAAGTCTGTGAGACTTTTACCTCCAATGAACCTCCAGAAAACCAGAAGTGGTGCTGTGACTCAAATGGTAGAGCACTCACCTTGAGCTGAAGAGCTCAGGGATAGCACCCAGGCCTAGAGTTCAAGCCCCAGGAGCAACAAAAAGAGAGGGAGGGGAGTAACAGGTAGCATGAAAAAAATATTTATAGACTTAAGGTTACTTACATGAAGAACCTGGAAAATGAAGAACACAAAGGTAGGAAAGGAATTAAAGCAGAATGGTATATTGGGGCCAGCAGGTTGCACTTTGTACCAGGATGTAGAATTCAAATCCATGCACACAGAGTGCCAACAAGAAACTTTTACAGCCAAGCACTGGTGGCTCACACCTGTAATCCTAACTAGTCAGGAGGATAAAATCAGCCAGGGTAGAAAAATCTGAGACTTTTTTGGGGGGGAGGGGGAAGGGCGGCTGTTCGTGGGGCCTGAACTCTGGGCCTGGGCGCTGTCCCTCAGCTCTTCAGTTCAAGGCTAGCGCTCTACCACTTGAGCCACAGCTCCACTTCCGGCTTTTTTTCTTTTTGCTTATGTGGTGCTGGGGAATCGAACCCAGGGCCTCATGCATGCAAGACAAGCGCTCTACCACTGACCCACCTTCCCAGCCCCAAAATCTGAGACTCTTATCTCCATTTAACCACCAGAAAGTTCAAAACCAGCCAGGGCAGAAAAATCTGTGAGACTTTTATCTCCATTTAACCACCAGAAAGTCCAAGTAGTAGAACACCAGCCTTGAGGACAAAAGCTAAGAGATAGTGGTCAGGACCTGTGTTCAAGCCCCAATACCAGTACAATAATTTTGCCTCCTCACTTATCTCTTGCCATAGTAGCATAGAGAACATGGATGGGAAAAACTTATCAGAGGAACAGATGACAGGGCTGTTGCAATAACAGTCCAAAGAACATATAGCAAAAGACTATTTAAGCCAACAGCATGAGATTAGGAAAGACAGGATCAAATGTTTTAAATAGAAGCATTAAGATTTGGCAGCAGGGCTGGGAAGGTGGCTCAGTGGTAGAGTGCTTACCTTGCATGCATGAGGCCCTGGGTTCAATTCCTCAGCACCACATAAGCAGGAAAAAAAGCCAGAAGTGGTGCTGTGGCTCAAGTGGTAGAGCGTAGCCTTGAGGTGAAGAGCTTAGGGACAGCGCCCACACCCAGAGTTTAGGCCCCATGACTGGAAACCCCCCCCCCCAAAAAAAAAAAAAAAAAAGATTTGGCAGCTGACTGTATGTTGGTGGGAGATGGTTGTGAGAGAAAGGAATGAGAATGACACCAAAGGCTGCTAAGTTGGGAGACAGGTAAAATGGTGATACCATTAACCCAGATGAAGACTAGAAGAGGTTCTGGGCTCCAGATTGTAGGCTCAGGTCTACAATCCTAGCCACACAGGAGGGTGGGATCTGAGGATCATGGTTCAAAGCCAGCCCAGACAGGAAAATATGAGAGACTATCTCCAATTAACCACAGAAAGCCTGATGTGGAGTTGTGGATGAAGTGGTAGAGCACTAGCCTTGAGCACAAAATCTAAGAGACAGTGCCCAGGCCCTGAGTTCAAGCCCCAGATTAAAAAAAAAAAAAGAATGAAAGAGGTGAACCTTTTTGATCTGGTAACAAGGTAGCAAAAGAGCTCAGCTGGCAGGGCTCTTGGGTCTCTGCTCATTCAGCAACCTGCTCGCCTGCCTACCCAGTCACCATGACATAATACCCCATCTTAATTAAGGATTTCTGGCCAGTAGCATTAACACCACTATCTCCCAGAAAGTTGTGGCCCAGATGGAGCAGCCAAGCTATTATAGCAGACACAATACATTGGTAAACAACTGCAACACATAGGCACTAAAAGCACATTTCCCTAGGAGGTATCCTGTCATTCTGGAGGAATGATCTGAACAATCATGATCCACTCCTCCCCTACATAGCCCTGAACTTTGCCTTCAAGGATAAGCACACACACAGGTTCCTTGACATGAGGCCAACATACAAAATTCTGATGATATGTTGCTAGCAATCTATACTCAAGTAGGGTGGTCAAAGACACTTTTTTTATTCACTTATCCTCTGGATTTCACCAGAACTCATCTAGAGACCATTATGGGGAAGTTAGGCACAGAGCAGAAATGTATAAACCTAGGAGACTACCTGGTGATGATTACTATGTGTGATAGGATCCAGAGCCTGTAGCAGAGTTTCCAGGATTCTGTGTAGAATATCATCATTTACCTTGCATCCCACTTCACCACAAGTGGGTTATGACAGTCTCCTAATCCTTCAACCCTGCAGAGGTGCAGAAAGAAGCCAGTATTTTATATGCAGTGATCTTCAAACTCTGGGGAAATATTGTGAAAGACTAAGGGGGAAAAATACTCTCTTCACAACTATGACTCACATTCACAGATCTATTGAAGGGCAAAGGGTTTTGTGTTGGTTCTGTATGACTCCTAAACCTGTTGTCTTTAGCCAGAAAAGTTGACAGGCCCCACTGTCCATTTAGTACTCCAATTGACAAAATGTTCCAGGGTTCATTCTGTTTCAAAAATTGTGTCTGGCATAAAGGAATAAGAATGAGTGAAAACAATAAACATAGCCTCATCTCCAACTTCTACAATAGTTTCTTGTCAATATTACACAGTGAGAAATCTGCTTCCCTCACTGTCTCCTTGTGAGATAGTCTCATTGCCCCTAGTGCACCACTAATATTGAAGGACTTGCCTCTCCCCTCTTGGCCCATTCTTTTTTTTTTGGGGGGGGGGGTCCGGTTTTGAGGCCTGAACTCTGGGCCTGGGCGCTGTCCCTCAGCTCTTCAGCTCAGGGCTAGCGCTCTACCACTTGAGCCACAGCGCCACTTCTGGCTTTTTTTTTTCCTTTTTGCTTATGTGGTGCTGAGGAATCGAACCCAGGGCCTCGTGCATGCAAGGCAAGCGCTCTACCACTGAGCCACCTTCCCAGCTGCTTGGCCCATTCTTTCTAGGTATCCAAAGTTGGAATATGAAGGATTGACCTCAACCTTGTTTTCCCAGGTGCACACAGATACCATGCAGGCCATAAGTGCAGACTGCCTGGCACCAACAGAGCAATCTATCTAAACCTGGCTGTACATATTCCATCATGGGTGCAACCGAAAAGCCGACCACTTCCCTTGACTAGTGGCTTTCTCATTGACCTCTGTGTCCTTGTTTAGACTTCATAAAGCCCCATTCCTGAGCCCACATCTTGACATAGTCTCCAAGCCTGCAGGAAGGTGGTATCACTCGCTGTTCTATCTCAATCAATAGTCCTCACCTGTGGAAGATTGAGTCTAGCCTTTTCCTTCCTTTCTCCCATTTTCCTAACATATGGTGCCGAAACCCAGGAGAGGAGAAGAGCCAGGAGTAACCGGGTTCCCTCCATCTGTCTTCCGGCCACCTTTCATTAAGCCCTTTACCCTCATTCTCATTTTTTTTTTGGTAGGTTGGTGGGGCTTGAACTCTGGGCCTGGGTGTTGTCCCTGAGCTCTTTAGCTCAAGACTAGTGCTCTTCCACTTGAGCCATTCCGATTTTCTAAGTGGCTTTTTGGAGATAAGAGTCTCACAGACTTTCCTGCCAGGGCTGGCTTTGAACTGTGATCCTCAGATCTCAGCCTCCTGAGTAGCTACGATTACAGGCATGAGCCACTGGCACCTGGCTCCTCATTCTCTTTTGTAGGCTGGTCCCCACTGGGAGCACAAAGCCCCCTGTGCCTCTTCCTCCTCCATCTTCCTCTTACTATTCCCTCTCTTCTGTCTCCAGACTCTGACCTCCAGGCTGGAAGCTCTTGGTCATTTCATGACTTACTCCAGTCACCATCCAAAAGCCTTCAGGACAAGGTAACCAGCTGTGGTCCATGGCAGAGGTTCCCTGCCATGGACCAGGGAACTCCAGGAAGAACCCCATAAACCTGGGGACTAGAAGTCTCCCTCTCCCTGTTTTTGGGGTCCCTAGAGACTCCAGGAGTGTCTAACAACCTTTAATTAGGACTTTGGGGATGCCCTCTCCTAATTATTGGGCTTATTCATTTGCCTTCCCAAAGCCTCAGGATGCCTGATGTGGTAGGACAGGTAACTCCCATAGTCCTACCAAATTTTCCAAAATGGGCTCTCAATTCACTCATGTATCTGGCCTCAGCACAAACTCCAGCCTAAGTTTCGTACTTCTGATTTTAACTAACTAAAAACAGCAAGGGCTCTAAGGTTGCCTACACCCAAGCCATCTTCTACTTCTGCTCCAGACACCCACCCACCCAAACTCATTCTGCCATGCTCACCAAGTTCTCTGTGCCACAAGCCTCCCACCATCTCCTTTAAAAGTTAACTTTTTAATTCTTTGTCTTGTAGCAGCTCTATCTGCCTTTCCCTCCCCCTCTCTCTTCCTCTCCCCTCCCCTCTCCACCCCCCCCTTTTTTCTAAGCCTTTTCCCCACTTTTCTGTAGTAATGGCATTCTTCCCCTCTGCAGTGAGTAACTGTCTGTCCCCTAAACAAACTTTCCTGTGCCTGCCTGCCTGCCTGCCAGTGTGGCTGACACAGGGTGGGGCAGGTACAAGCTCCCAAAGGTAAAACAACTTTCTTTATCTTGTAAAGGCCCTCTGGAGAAACTCCCTCCCTCAGTTCTCTCTGCAGGTCCTGGAGATGAACACTCACCTAGCAAGAGACAAAGGTCACATGGTGGGTTTTTCTGCAACCCTCACTCTTCCACTAAGCTTACTGTCTCATTTCTAGATGTTCAATTCATATACTAATGTACCTCATTACCAAAATTGTTTTAAAAGTTTTATGTTCTTGTTATCAATGTTTGTTTAAACATGGAGATTCTGTTAAATTCTGTTTGTTGGCTGGATCTTAAAATTTGCCTTGGGGCTGGGAAGGTGGCTCAGTGGTATAGTGCTTGCCTGGCATGCCTGAGGCCCAGGGTTCGATTCCTCAGCTCCACATAAGCAAAAAAGAAAAAAGCCGGAAGTGGCGCTTAGCTCAGGTGGTAGGGTGCTAGCCTTAAGCTGAAGAGCTCAGGGACAGCACCCCAGGTCCCACAACTGGACCCCCCCAAAAAAAAATTGCCTTGTATTTTGTTTGGTATTGCCTGTTTTTCTAGCATTAACCATGTGGTCAAAATCCATTTTGCCATTTTGCCAATAGAATTCCAAAAAACTTATGGCCTTTTTTTTTTTTTTTTTTTGTCGGTCCTGGCCTGAACTCTGAGCTTGGGCACTGTCCCTCAGCTCTTCAGCTCAAGGCTAGTGCTCTACCAGTAGAGCCACAGTGTCACTTCTGGCTTTTTCTGCTTATGTGGTGCTGAGGAATTGAACCCAGGGTATCATGCATGTGAGGCAAGCACTGAACCACCTTCCCAGACCCCATATTCATTTTTAAAAACCTAAGCATGCCTTAAAACTTTTGTGCACAAGGGTCTCTGTGTGAACATGTTCAAAATAATCTCATTGTAAAACATAAAAACTGTCACCATGGTCTAAAAAAAGTAATCTTTTTCCATTTTTTGGTACTGATTGATATTTCCTGAAATTATTTGTTCCTTGGCTACAATTATAAATCTTGTGTCAAAGGAATTATCAAGTGTGCTGCTTGTTAGAAGGAAAAGTCTTTATCAAGGGAAGTAGTAAAAGGAATGAGACTCAGCTCCACTCCTAGCCAGCTGTGATAGAGAACACTAATAAGGAGATAAGAAAATGTAAAAAAAGAGGAAAATTAGTTCAATAAAAAGTCTGGGGAAAGGAGTTGAGGAGGGGCTGGGAAGGTGACTCAGTGGTAGAACGCTTGCCTTGCGTGCATGAGGCCCTGGGTTCGATTCCTCAGTACCACATAAGAAAAAAGCCGGAAGTGGCGCTGTGGCTCAAGTGTTAGAGCGCTAGCTTTGAGCTGAAGAGCTGAGGGATAGTGCCCAGGCCCAGAGTTCAGGCCCCAAGACTGGACTCAAAAAAGAAAAAAAAAGGAGTTGAGGAAACAAAAATGGATTCCTAAACCCCAGAAGATTCAAGTATGTAACAGATGGTATGAGTATGTTTTAAAAGATAGAGCTTATGAGTGAAGTTGGTAATGTTGTTATATGAACAAGTTAGCTATGATTTAAATAAGGTCAAAATTAATACACTGATGTAAAATTAGCATCTCATACTTTGTAAGTAATTGTTTGTGTAAACTAATGTTCACTTAAGTGTTTGTTTATGTTAAGGTCTTTCAAATGAACATCTTTTAACTCAAATGCCACTTTCCCCCATTTAATATCTATCTCCCAAGTAATTAGTATCCTAAAGTGCTATGTTCAGATAATTAGATTGTTTAATCCACTGCTGTTTTAAAACTCTCACATTTACTGAGTTCTGAAAGTGCTGTTGTGACTCAAAGTGGAAGAGTACTAGCATTGAGTAGAAGTGCTCAGGAACAGTGCCCAGACCTTGAGTTCAAGTCCTGTGACTGACAAAAGAGATGACAACTGGGGCATGCCATCCCAGCAACAAGCACATAGAGCCCCCAGGATAAAAAGTCTATCCAGAGACAGATAAGTGGCAGTGTCAGTTCCTGAATAGCGTCACTAATGCTTGTCTTTTCAAAAGTAATCAAAAACTGGGAGATCAAAAGAAAATAGTTCAAAATCATGCCTATCTAATAACCATAACTGTCTACCTTCCAGCTGAATAGGAACTTACATTCTTGCCTTTGTTACCTGCTATTTCTATTTCCCATCCTGTAATAGGCCACAACTAGGATTTTGCTCAAATGGAACTTTTCTGGCATGTACCCAGGGTATGTTTTCCTGGGTACTAGTCCTGCCACCTTGTCAGCCCTTTTGCCTGATCTCACCTTTTTCAAGTTTCTCTTTAATAGGGTAACAACTTTCACTCAGGATAACAACTTTCACCTGGGAGCACATGAAGGCGATTCTATCACTGCAGACTTCCTGCCCTGCCCAGTGCAGATGTGAACCCTGAAGAATCCCTAGTGACTCCTAGATGTCTCCATGTCAGCAGGAAGTAGCCAGAAACAACCACAACATCCCTCAACTTTTTGTACTCCTTCAGGGTTTCAAATGATGGAAATCTGCTTGTTCTCATAACTCCATGTTGATCTTCTTACAGCCCATTCTTTTTATGTATCCAAAGACCCTGTACAAAGGACTTGCCTCTCCCTTCTTGGCCCATTCTTTCTAGGTATCCAAAGACAGAATATGAAGGATTGGCCTCAACCCTGTTATCCCAGGTGCACACATATAGCATGCAGGCCATAAGTGCAGGCTGCTTGATGCCAACAGGGCAATCTATCTAAATCTGACTGTAAATAATCCATCATGGGCCCAACTGAAAAGTCATCCACCTCCCTTGACCTAGTGGCTTTTTCATTAACCTCTGCCTCCTTGCTCAGACATCATGAAGCCCCATTCCTGAGTCCACATCTTGACACAGTCACCAAGCCCGCAGGAAGGTGTTGTCTTTCGCTGTTCTATCTCAATCAATAGTCATCATCTGTGGGAGATTGAATCCAGCCTCTTTCTTTCCTTTCTCCATCATTTTCCTAACAAACATATATGTCAAGCCCTAAATAATTATGTGCTGAGTGAATGAACAATTAAGCTTGAAAGTAAGTACTTGTATAAGAAAACTAGTTTCTAGAAGGGAAATGTAAAAACAATATAATTATTTGTCCAGGTGAAATGGCTCACACCTGTAATCTCAACTTTTCTGGAGGATAGAGGTTCAAAATTCCCAGCTACTTCGAGAAAATACTAGTGAGACCTCCAATTGAATAGGTGAGTATGTGCACACTTGTTAACTACGTGGAAGCCTAAATAGGATAATGGTCCAAGCAAGGACAAAAAAAGAAAAGTATAACATATTATGGTTGTGGCTGAAGCAGTGGACCACCTCCTTAGCAAGCATGTAGTCCTCTGTTCAACGCTAGTAGCACCGCCCCCCCCCAAAAAAAAACTCACGACTTTAAAAAAAAAACTATTTTTATTTATTTTTTATTGTGAACATATTGTACAGAGGGGTTACAATTACATGGGCAAGATAATGAGGACATTTCTTATCAAGCATTGCAGCCTCCTCCTTTGTTTACCCTTCACATCCCTTCCCAGCCTCCACCCCACCACTCAATCCTCCCCACCAAATTTGCAAAGTTCATTTTTTTTTTTTTTGGGTCCGGTCGTGGGGCCTGAACTCTGGGCCTGGGCGCTGTCCCTCAGCTCTTCAGCTCAAGGCTAGCGCGCTCTACCACTTGAGCCACAGCGCCACTTCCGGCTTTTTTCTTTTTGCTTATGTGGTGCTGAGGAATCGAACCCAGGGCCTCAGGCATGCAAGGCAAGCGCTCTACCACTGAGCCATCTTCCCAGCCCTGTAAAGTTCATTTTTGACATGACAACTTGTACTTCTCATTGTTGCAGCAGGTCCACTTGTATCCTTAAATGACTTGTTTTTCCCCTTCTCCTCCACAAATTGTACCGACATCAAATATAGTGAAAGCAAGGGTTATACTGTGGGGGAGGGACATACAAAGCAACAAAAAAATAATCTTATAAATGTGTTAGAAACAAATGCATGAAAGAAAAAAACATTTAAATACATATCTAAGGGTTCATTTTCCTAACATCACATTATCTGACCTTTTCTGCTTGACTCATACATATACTAGATATTGCAAATAAGGGAAACCATGGGACCTATGTTTCTTTGGGCTTGGCTTACTTCCCTTAATAAAATTTTTTCCAAGTCTTTCCATTTCCTAACAAATGGGGCAATGTCATTCTTTCTGATGGAGGCATAGAATTCCATTGTGTATATATACCACATTTTCTTGATCCATTCATCTACTGAGGGGCATCTGGGTTGGTTCCAGATCTTAGCTATGGTAAATAATGCTGCAATAAACATAGTTGTGCTGGTAGCTTTAGTGTGGTCTTGTTCGTAAACATTTGGGTAAATGCCCAAAAGTGAGATTGCTGGGTCATAGGGGAGCTCTATGTGAAGTCTTCTGAGGAACTTCCATACTGCTTTCCAAAGTGGTTGAACAAGTTTACACTCCCACCAGCAATGAAGTAAGGTTCCCTTCTGTCCACATCCCCTCCAGCATCTGTTGTTATTAGAGTTCTTGATTTTTGCCATTCTAACTGGGGTGAGGTGGTATCTCAATGTTGTTTTGATTTGCATTTCTTTTATGGCAAGGGAGGTTGAGCATTTCTTCATGTGTCTATTTGTTGCTACCGCCTCGACCACCAAGGAAGACGCGACACCGAACTCTTCTCTCTGCAGTTTATTCAGGACCTTTGAGTAATCTTCTCACCCCAACCTCGGGGAGAATTCCCCACAGCCTTAAGTACCCGCTGGGTAGCCAACCCTGATACGCCACGTGGGAACCACCAATAGGTTCAGGTGTGCGGAAGCAAGCCAGATTCTTTGCCTTAGCCATATAAGGAGTTGTTTACCACAGAGAGCACTCGCCATTGGGAAGGCGGAGGGCGGAAGCCGGCGCCATCTTCCAGGTGCGGCCTCTCACAGCTCTCTACATCTATTGGCCATCCTTCTTTCTTCTTCAGAAAAGTTTCTCTTTAAGTCTTCAGCCCACTTATTTATTGGGCAGTTGTTTCTTTGAGGATTTGTTGTTGGGGGATTTAATTTTATGAGTTCCAAGTATATTTTAAATATGAGACCCTTGTCCATTGTATGGCTAGTGAAGATCTTCTCCCAATCCGTGGGCTTTCTATTGATCATGCTAGCTATGTCCTTTGCCATGCAGAAGCTCTGCAATTTCATGCAATCCCATTTGTCCAACCTTTCTTTGACTTGTTGTGTTTCCGGGTCTCTATTAAGAAAATTTCGGCCTGTGCCAAGGAGACCTAGGGTTTCTCCTATTCCATCCTGTAATGAAAAACTCACAACTTTTTTTTTTTTTTTTCTGGTCATGGGGCCTGAACTCTGGGCCTGGGCGCTGTCCCTCAGCTCTGCAGCTCAAGGCTAGCACTCTACCACTGGAGCCACAGCACCACTTCCGGCTTTTTCTGTTTATGTGGTGCTGAGGAATCGAACCCAGGGCCTCATGCTTGCAAGGCATGCACTCTACCGCTGAGCTACCTTCCCAGCCCCTAAAACTCACAACTTTTAAAACAACTTTTTTTTTGGTCGGTAGCGGTGCTTGAACTCAGAGCTTGGGCATTGTCCCTGAGCAATTCAGCTCAAGGTGAGTGCTCTACTACTTGAACCATAGCTCCACTTCTGGTTTTCTACTAGTTTATTGGAGATGAGTCTCATGGGCTTTCCTGTCTGAGCTGGCTTTAAACCAAGATTCTTAAATCTCAGCCTCCTAAGTAGCTAGGATTAAAGGCATGAGCCTCCAGTGCCCAGCTTAAGACAACTTTTTAAAAAAGAGAAACACACAAATGTATGTTTTATAAATTCTGCTTATATCACTTTTATTTCACTTCTGATTACTTCCAATCTTAATAAAAAAAACTCTCTTTTAATTTGGTATTTTTCTTTTCCCCCTTACTATTGGATTTTAGAGTTTCTGTGGTTCAGTTTAGGAAGATAAATTCCAAGTAAACAGAAATGCACAGTCAATTTCAAGATTTAAAGTGACAGTACCAACACTAAAACTGACCTGGATGAACTCGAATCAAATACACTGTGCTTTCACAAGTCTAAATAAAATAAGAAAACTGGAGTTAAGTAAAGCCATCTTGGCATCTTGATAGAAGTTAATAGAAGATGGAGTCTTTCTGAGAATTCTAGAGGTGATAGAGGACATTCTGTGGATTGCAATTATGTCATGAGTTGTAGGGGTCTAGGAAGCTCATATTTCCTCTAGATAATAGGGGTCCTGATTGTCCCTTATTGTTCCCCTGGATAGTTTGCTCTGTCTATGTATAACACTTTTGTTAGAGCTAAGTATCCCCATCTAGTCTGCGCTGCCTATACATGACACTTTTGTTAAGGTTCTTAAGACTTGGTATCCACCACAAATGTGATTTTTTTGTCTTTAAAGGTATGTGCTAGCTCTGTTCTGGGCTGCTGGTCTTTGAGATAGGAGTTCACCATGCAGTTGCCAGCCTTTTAATAAAGACTTTGTAAGGTCCATTCCTGGATAGCGAACAGACCTCACCCAGTACCTGTGTTACCTAGGCAACTGGAACACCTGGAAGAGGTCACATCTGCATCCACTGAGGTCACATCTTAATCTGATGTGGCCACACCTTTCTCCCACCTGTTCCCATCTCTTACTTGGTCCTACTTCCCTTTACCTGGACACACCTTTCCCCGTCCCCCTAGCCTATATAAGGCCTAACCCGGGGCCAGACGCCCTCTTTTGCCAGCCATGTGGAGTGCCAACTTTGCCTGGTCCCAGCAGGTCTACTGAATAAACCTACCCCTTACCTGAATACCATGTGCATGGTGCAATTCTTACTCGGCTACCTCTTTTTAAAAACCTAACATAAATGGTGCCGTGACTCCGATAAAGGGCTTAAAGTCAGGATAGGTGGGATTCCTCTCTGGGTTTTTCCTCTTTTTTCTTTTTTTGTTTGTTCTTCCCTTTTTGCTCTGAGGAATACCCACAGTTCTGACGGCCTTTTGCAAACTGGTCTGTCTGCTGCAGACACAGCGCATTGATACCATTGCTGGCCTTCACATCCACGTCCACACCACTTCTCTACTCTGGTGAGTGAAACTACTCTCTATGGCTCTTGTTGCTCAGTCTCTGTCCAGACGTGGTGCCATGCCAGAGAGCTCCTATGGCCTTTAGCTGAAAGGCCAGTCACCTCTGAAGCCGAGGATGCTTGGTTTTGGGGGCTTGGCCATTTCTCTCTAGAGGGCTCTGGGGGAAGTCGGGATGCTGCTTCTGCCTGGTCAGCTCTCCTTCACTCACCAGACTGACTCTCATATTCATTTAATGGGGTGCTGCGAGTCACACCTGAGCTGTGAAACCCCTTTGAAATGCCTCCTGCACTCCCTGGAAAGCCAGAGAGCCTAATATTATGCCATTCTCAGATGTAGACAGTTTTTGCAACTGCAATGGTAAATGGCCAGAAGTCTGTTTACTTTCAGATTCTCTTTGCTCTCTCTCTTCCCAACTAACCTGCAAAGAGCCAGGCTGGAAGCATGGCTCAAGACTCTTATCTCTAAGCAGCCAAACATTGGAAGTGGTACTGTAACTCAAAGTGGTTCAGTGCTGGCCTTGAGCAGAAGTGCTCAGGGACAATGCCCAGGCCTTGAGTTCAATCCTCCTTGAATACCAACTGGGACAAGCCATCCCAGCAACGAGCACCTAGACTCAGCCAGTCTGGGGAACAAGGGAACATGGAGAGGAGTAAGAGGAGATGATGTCACATCAGCTACTTTGTGCCTGCCCTTTCAAAATTAACCAGAGCCGGGAGGTCAGTGGAAGTAAGAAGCTTGCCCATCTAGTGTCCATACCTGTCTACCTATTAACTGAACAGGAATTTATATTCTTGCCTTTGTCACCTGACTTCTCTACCTAGTCACCAGATGTCAGAAGTAGCTAGAGACATTTCTACCAATATTTTCAGCCCCAAGTCCTTCCTCTTGCCATTTATTTGCTCTCTAGTAATTCTCTGAGGTCACATCTGAATTTGATGTGGCCATAGCCTTCTCCGCCCATACCCTAGATAAGGCCTAGCCGAGGCCCAGATGCCCTCTTTCTGCTCTTCTCTTTTCTAGCTATTCTCTCTTTTCTATCTCTCTCTCTGCTCTTTTCTAGCTCTTTTGTCTCTTTCCTCTTTCCCAGCTCTTGCTCTTTCCCAGGCCTTTCCCAGCCATGTGGAGTGCTGTTATACTGAAATTCGGGGACCCCCCAGAAGCCCACCAGAGACCACGATCAATGTAAGCAACAAAGAGCCTGTTTATTGCAAGCTCAAGCTTGGTCCTCCGCGCACACAGTAACTGGTGACGCTAAGAGGCCCTGAGCATAGAATCAGGGCCGTTTTTATAGTATTGAACAAACAACTTTAAGGAACTTTTACATAAGAAATTACATGATTGGTTAACATTTACATTTAAAGCAAGCTAAACTGGGCAAATAATGATTGGTCGATCTTCACAGAAAAAATGTCCTTGGTCCATAGCTTGATGGAAAAAGGTTATGAGTCACACCCAGACCAACAGAATGCATGGCATGTCTCGCCCCAGGCTCTGAAGAATGGGTTGGTTAGAAACTCTTATTAGTCCTAGGTGGGTAGGGGGCAACACCACTTGGGGGCTAACACCTGCCTTAAGCAAACGCCATCTATGGCTCCAAGAATTGTGCATGGCTTTTTGTCATAAATTCCTAGCATTGGGGCTAAAATGGATCACGAGTCAAGTCACAGAACTGAGATGGAGTGTTAAACAAAAATGGAGTTGCTTAGGTTTCTTAAAACATTATATTTCTTCCCTAGGGCCTTACTGCCCCAGCCTCCGGGAAGGGCGTTGCAGCTTTGGGGATGATTCTGAGGACTTTGCGCCCTTGGTCAAGGCTGTAAACCCTTTGAAGTCTTTTACTAAGCAATTCTAGGCTCCCAGGCTGACATTCCACTACTGAGTAACTAAACCCAGTCACAGTTAAAATTATACAAAAACCATACAATCATCTAGCACAAAGCAATTCATACAGAAGCAAAAATGGCTGTTAGGTGCTGTCATATATGTGTGTATACACACACACACACGCACACACACACACACACACACACACACACACACACACACACATATATGATTATTTTTTTACGATCTTCAGTGCCAACCTTGTCTGGTCCCCGCAGGTCTACGGAATAAACCTACCCCTTACCTGAATACCATGTGCGTGGTGCAGTTATTACTCGGCTACCTCTTTTTAAAAAACCTAACAGACTTCTGATTTGACTTCTCAAAATGTGGCTTCACTGTTTTCTCACCATACAACATAAGCTCATTAGTGATTTAACTTAGTTACTACCAGTTATTGGGAGAAGATTGGAAGATAACTGAATAAGTAATTTCAGTTTGTTTAAGACAGGAGACATACAGAAAAGTTGAGATATATATGTGAAATGCCCACTCCTCAAAGACCACCAGAGACTCAGACACTCGAACTGTAAAAGGCAAGGTTTATTCAGAACAAGCCAAGGTTCGGGCCTCATCCCCTACACTCCGACACAGCAGAGGGAGGGAGGAGACCCTGACATTCCAGCAGGGTTTATAAAGGCAAAAACCACAAGTGACAAAAAGATACGTTATCCAGGTGTTCAAACAGAATTACATGTAAATACAAATCTGATCGGCTAGGGTCTAGGGGTGACATTCCAGGGTGGTGAGCTGACACTTCTCAGAAACATCTTGGCCACCAGGGCTTAAAACAAAGGCAAAAAGTTAATCATGAAATGTCCCTGAGTGTCACCTGAGTAAAATGGAGTTGTTTTTGCTAGAATTATTTTTGCTCTCTTTCTCATTTGTTTGTTGTCTTGAGTATAATAGGCACCTGTTGTTTTTTCTGCCCCAATTTTACTTTGGAGAACTATCCTTCATCCCTACAGAATGCAGTTTGAAGGGATTACTGTCAATTGAAGACTAGTACTAGGTATGCTGCCAATCAGAACATTCAGATATTTTCTCTTCAAAGTTGAGCTTCTAGGGAATAACACAAAGGCAGAAACAGCTGGAGGTTCATTCATCTCTCCTTTTGTTTGAAGAACGTAAAAAAATAATCATATATGTGTGTGTGTGTGTGTGTGTGTGTGTGTGTATACACATATATATGACAGCACCTAACAGCCATTTTTGCTTCTGTATGAATTGCTTTGTGCTAGATGATTGTATGGTTTTTGTATAATTTTAACTGTGACTGGTTTTAGTTACTCAGTAGTGGAATGTCAGCCTGGGAGCCTAGAGTTGCTTAGTAAAAGTCTTCAAAGGGTTTACAACCCTGACCAAGGGGGCAAAGTCCTCAGAATTATCCCCACAGCTGCAATGCCCCTCCTGGAGGCCGAGGCAGTAAGGCCCTAGGGAAGAAATATAATGTTTTAAGAAACCTAAGCAACTCCATTTTTGTTTAACACTCCATCTCAGTTCTGTGACTTGACTCGTGATCCATTTTAGCCCCAATGCTAGGAATTTATGACAAAAAGCCATGCACAATTCTTGGAGCCATAGATGGCGTTTGCTTAAGGCAGGTGTTAGCCCCCAAGTGGTGTTGCCCCCCACCCACCTAGGACTGAGAGTTTCTAACCAACCCATTCTTCAGAGCCTGGGGCGAGACATGCCATGCATTCTTTTCGTCTGGGTGTGACTCATAACCTTTTTCCATCAAGCTATGGACCAAGGACATTTTTTCTGTGAAGATCGACCAATCATTATTTGCCCAGTTTAGCTTGCTTTAAATGTAAATGTTAACCAATCATGTAATTTCTTATGTAAAAGTTCCTTAAAGTTGTTTGTTCAATACTATAAAAACGGCCCTGATTCTATGCTCAGGGCCTCTTAGCGTCACCAGTTACTGTGTGCGCGGAGGACCAAGCTCGAGCTTGCAATAAACCGGCTCTTTGTTGCTTACATTGATCGTGGTCTCTGGTGGTCTTCTGGGGGTCCCTGAATTTTGGTATAACAGCTCAGCCTTGATCTTGAGCTTCACAACTACTCTAGCTCTTTCTTAAAATTAGTTGTTTAACATTCTATTGAATTCTCTAGCCTATAAGTCTCCCAAGGCATTTTTAATTTGCTTGTTAGATTAAAACTAAAAAATTAAACAAAAACAGATTTATGTAGAAAACAACATTACTGATAACAAGCCATTCAACATTTGGAGAAGTGGAGAAGGGCACAGGCTACAGTCATCTTTTTTTTTTTTTTTTTTGCCTTTTACCACTTGTGCATTGCATTTTACATACCTACAAAATATTCTCATAAAAAGATGAGGATCTTTACCAACCAAACTGTCAAACAAATACTTTTTGGGCAGTATCCCTTGAACAACAAAAATCAGTGACTTGTGACTACTTCATCCCTTTACAACAGGAAGTAGCTCCAGAAGAAATGACCTCCACCCATACTCTCAGGCTGGAACTGTACTTATTAAACAACAAAGAGAGAAATGTTCATAGCATGCATCTGTAGCCCCCAGCTGCATCAGTGGAAGCCCTCCACCCAGACCTAAACTCCACCCTGCCCTTCACCAAGAAAAGAGAACTCCCCATGGGGCTCCTGCAGTTTTCTCCAGGATAGGTTTGCATTCTCTTTGCCCAGACCTAGCTGCACATGCAGAGTACCTCCCACCTCTAGCCCCAATGCGTTTGTTATTGTTTGTTGGTAGGGGGGCTTGAACTCTGGTCTTGGGTATGTCCCGGCGCTCTTCAGCTCAAGGCTAGTGCTCTACCACTTGAACCACAGTGCCACTTCCAGATTTCTAGTGATTTATTAGAGGTAAGAATCTCACAGACTTTCCTGCCCAGGCTGGCTTTAAACTGTGATCCTCAGATCTCAGCCTCCTAAGTAGTTAGGATTACAGGCATGAGCCACCGGCACCCAGCAATAGCCCCCCAATGTTAAAAGGATGCCCCTGAATAGGGAGAGGTGCCATTTCTCCCTCTCCCATGGGGCAGGTGGACTTTTCATCCTCAGCCAGCAACAGACTATTTTTTCTGCACATGACTGTGTCCACATGGTCTTCTGCCCAGGCTGGCTTTGAACTGAAATACTCAGATCAAATGATTCTTTCCCACAAAAACTCTTTTTAGGACTGAGAAGGTAGCTCAGTTGTAGAATGCTTGCCTGGCATGCATGAGACCCTGGGTTCAATTCCTCAGCACCACATAAGCAGAAAAAAAAGCCAGAAGTGGCCCTGTGGCTCAAGTGGTAGAGCACTAGCCTTGAGGTGAAGAGCTTAGGGACAGCTCCCAGGCCCAGAGTTCAGGCCCCACGACTGGACCCCCCGAGAAAAAAAAAACAAAAAAAAAACTTTTTATTTTTAATTAAAGCAACAAGAAGACCAATAGAAATAATAAGCAGAGGTTACCTGTAACTTGTTAAGAATTTACCAAAAAGTACTTGTTAGGTTTTTAAAAAGAGGTAGCCGAGTAAGAACAGCAGCATGCACGTGGTATTCAGGTAAGGGGTAGGTTTATTCAGTAGACCTGCTGTGACCAGCAAGGTTGGCACTCCACGTGGCTGGGAAAGGCCTGGGAAAGAGCGAGAGCTGGGAAAGAGGAAAGAGAGAGACAAGAGCTAGAAAAGAACAGAGAGTGAGCTAGAAAAAAGAAGGGAGCTGGGAAAGAGAAGAGAAGGAAAAAGCTGAGAGCTAGAAAAGAGGGAGAGAGAGAGAGAGAGAGAGAGAGAGAGAGAGAGAGAGAGAGAGAGAGAGAGAGAGGGAGAGAGGGAGAGAGGGAGAGAGAGAGCGCATCTAGACCTTATCTAGGGTATGGGCGGAGAAGGGTGTGGCCACATCAAATTCAGATGTGACCTCAGATGATGCAGATTTGACCTCTTCCAGGTGTCCCAGTTGCCTAGGTAATGCAGGTACTGGGTGGAGACTTTGCTGTGAGGAGGGTGGAATCTGCTAGCCATCCAGGAGCGACCTTACATTCCAGCCTTTTAATAATCATGAAATAGGGCATTGATTCTCTCTGGCTACTTCCTGCTGACAAGGGGCATCGACAATAGGGGTAAAAGGCTGGAATTTGGTCCCCTCCCAGAGAAGGCAGTAAGCAGCAGCTGTCACTTGGTGGCGTGAGTCATTAGATGAAGTCTGGAGAAGTCTCATGAGCATTGAGGGGCTGGAAAAAAATACCAGAGGGCAAATAAATGGCAAGAGGAAGGACTTGGGGCTGAAAATGTTGGTAGAAATGTCCCTAGCTACTTTTGACATCTGGCGACTAGGTAGAGAAGTCAGGTGACAAAGGCAAGAATATAAATTCCTGTTCAGTTAATAGATAGACAGGTATGGACACTAGATGGGCAGGCTTCTTACTTCCACTGACCTCCCGGCTCTGGTTAATTTTGAAAGGGCAGGCACAAAGTAGCTGATGTGACATCATCTCCTCTTACTCCTCTCCATGTTCCCTTGTTCCCCAGACTGGCTGAGTCTAGGTGCTCGTTGCTGGGATGGCTTGTCCCAGTTGGTATTCAAGGAGGATTGAACTCAAGGCCTGGGCATTGTCCCTGAGCACTTCTGCTCAAGGCCAGCACTGAACCACTTTGAGTTACAGTACCACTTCCAATGTTTGGCTGCTTAGAGATAAGAGTCTTGAGCCATGCTTCCAGCCTGGCTCTTTGCAGGTTAGTTGGGAGATGGAGTCTTAGGGATTTTTCGGGGCAGGCAGGCTTTGAACTGCAATTTTGCCACAAAAGCCCTTTATTATTTCCAATTAAAACAACAAGGAGATCAAGTAGAATAAGTAGAGTTTATCTGGTTCTTACTAAGAATTGCTAACAAATATTCTGAAATGACAAAACTCATTAGATGTGATGAGAATTTTAGCACAGATATTCCCAGTATTTTAGAACCACGTAGTCAGTAGTAGAATACACAGCACAAAACAAAAAAGGCAAAACTCAAAACCTAAATTTTTTTGGGGGGGGGTCTGGTCATGGGGCTTGAACTCTGGGCCTGGGTGCTGTCCCTCAGCTCTTCAGCTCAAGGCTAACGCTCTACCACTTGAGCCACAGCGCCACTTCCGGCTTTTTTCTTTTTGCTTATGTGGTGCTGAGGAATGGAACCCTGGGCCTTAGGCATGCAAGGCAAGCGCTCTACCACTGAGCCACCTTCCCAGCCCAAAACCTAAAATTTTGACAACGTTTAGACATCTTTGCTAACAAAGCACATCAGATGATTGTGCCTCAGTTACCAGGGCCTGTGAAAAGAGCAACTTGTTAGCAAGGCACCTTAGAATAGATGGAGTAGTAAGCTTGGTGGAAGGTTAAGGGCCAGATGGGGCCAAACCCTTAACCCACCATGTGGCCAAGATGGTAAACACAAGATGGTGAATTTCTGAAAAAAATGCAAAGAAACTCTGAACAAATAGATCAAGCCTACATTGGCTAGCCTTTGAGAGGGAACCTAGAGAGGGTTCCCTGGGAACCAGCCTGCGTCGCACTCTTCAGGGCACAAGCCAAAATGTAGAAAACAGAAAGGGAGAGATAGGGAAAGTTGGACATGAATGGCAGAGAAAGAGAGCAAAGAGAGCCTGAAAGTAAACAGACTTCTGACCATTTACTATTGCAGTGGCAAAAACTGTCTGCATGTGAGAATGGCATAAAAATGAGGCGCTCTGGCTTTCCAGGGAGCGCAGGAGGCATTTCAAAGGGGTTTCACAGCTCAAGCGTGACTCGCAGCACCCCATTAAATGAGTATGAGAGTCAGTCTGGTGAGTGAAGGAGAGCTGACCAGGCAGAAGCAGCATCCCGACTTCCCCCAGAGCCCTCTAGAGAGAAATGGCCAAGCCCCCAAAACCAAGCATCCTCGGCTTCAGAGGTGACTGGCCTTTCAGCTAAAGGCCATAGGAGCTCTCTGGCATGGCACCACGTCTGGACAGAGACTGAGCAACAGAGAGCCATAGAGAGTAGTTTCACTCACCAGAGTAGAGAAGTGGTGTGGACGTGGATGTGAAGGCCAGCAATGGTATCGATGCGCTGTGTCTGCAGCAGACAGACCAGTTTGCAAAATGCCGTCAGAACTGTGGGTATTCCTCAGAGCAAAAAGGGAAAAACAAACAGAAAAAGAAAAAAGAGGAAAGAAGACAGAGAGGAATCCCACCTATCTTGACTTTAAGCCCTTTATTGGAGTCACGGCACCATTTATGTTAGGTTTTTAAAAAGAGGTAGCCGAGTAAGAACAGCAGCACGCATGTGGTATTCAGGTAAGGCATAGGTTTATTCAGTAGGCTGGGAAAGAGAGAGAAAAGAGCTAGAAAAGAGCAGAGAGAGAGAGCATCTGGGCCTGGGCTAGGCCTTATCTAGGGTATGGGTGGAGAAGGGTGTGGCCACGTCAAATTCAGATGTGACCCCAGAGGATGCAAATGTGACCTCTTCCAGGTGTCCCAGTTGCCTAGGTAACACAGGTACCAGGTGGAGACTTTGCTGTAAGGAGGGTGGAGTCTGTTCACCACCCAGGAGGGGACCTTACAATATTTGCCAGAGTTATTTTAACCATTGTGAGCTCTGTATCCAAGGTGGCTTACATAAAAACTTGACAAATAATAGTATAGATAGACATAAAGAATGACATGCCGGCTTTACTTGCTGTATTAATCTTGATCTTATTTAAATCCCAGCCAACTTAATTATATAGTTTCTTTATCGTTGGAAGCTTGTTAGCCCCTACCCCCAGTCTGTGCCAGCCACAAAGGCAGGGAGGCAGAGAAGAGTTTAAGCCAGGATGGCTAGTCTTGAGAGGGAACCCAGAGGAGGAGTCACCAAAACCCCATCTGTATCTCAACTTTTCAAGGGCATGGGCAAAGAGGCAGAGGGAGAGAAAGACAAGGGGAGAAGAGGAAGGAGAGATGGGGGAGCTGTATATAGACAACTTTTCCCATTTGCCTGAGTGCTCAGAGAAATTATGTAAATCCCATAAAATATCAGGGCCCAGTGTCCTGTGAAGGGGCCACATGGAGTTACTGTACAGTGAATATTGGGGCTAAACTTGATTGTATAAACATGTAAGTTTATGCGGCTTAAGATCATATGAAACTTGAGCAGTTTTAGGTTGTGTCCGAAGGAATTTTAGGCTGTGCCCCACCCATGATGAGTGACCAAGGGAGCTGATGCTAGAGCTATCTTGGGCATCCCCAAGAAGTGCTCTGTTCAGCTAACACGGAGGGAACAGGCAGCAAGAAGTGTCATCACTCGCAACTGCTGAGGCCCTTGGCCCACGGCCCAGTGGCCTAGGCCCCTACAGTAGGGCTCAAAACTTGGTGCCAAGATCTCTCCCTATCGCAGCCCAGTGGCCTTATGAAAACAAGGTTACTGTAAATGGTCACTCACTTGGGGCAAATCAGTCCCTGTTGTGGTGGATGGAAGTAGATCTCTTGGTCAGTAGAAAGTTACCTCAGTGGTCCTCTAGGGGGGCCTGAGACCAGTACAAGGTCCCTGGGGCAGATCAAATTCCCAGGAGGGAAGAGTAAACTAACCAGGGAAGCTGTTGTCTGAGTCACAGCAGCAATGAAAGCACCCATCCCAGAAGACCACGTGGACACAGTCACATATAGGTAAAGCAGTTTATTGCACATAGGAGAGGGGAAAATGGCACCCCTTCCTATTCAGGAGCATCCTTTTAACATTGGGGCTAAAGGCAGGAGGTACTCTGCGTGTGCAGAGTACCTAACCCTCAAACTAACCCTAATGCTAAGCCTAACACTCACCCTAACCCTAACCCTAACCCTCACCCTAACCCTCACCCTAACCTTAAGGCTAAGCCTAACACTCACCCTAACCGTAAACCTTACCCTAACCCTTACCCTGACCCTAACCCTAACCCTAACCCTCACCCTAACCCTCACCCTAACCTTAAGGCTAAGCCTAACACTCACCCTAACCCTAAACCTTACCCTAACCCTTACCCTGACCCTAAACCTAACCCTAACACTAATCCTCACACTAAACCTAACCCTCACCCTAACCCTAACACTACCCCTCATCCTAATCCTCAACCTAACCCTAACCTTACCCCTTACCCTAACCCTCACCCTAACCCTAACCCTAACCCTCACCCTAAACCTAACCCTAACCCTCACCCACACCCTAATGCTCAACCTCACTCTAACCCTCACCCTAACCCTAATCCTCAACGACACTCTAACCTGAACCCTAACCCGAAGCCCCACCCTCACCCTAACCCTCACCCTAAATATCACCCTAACCCTAACCCTAAACCTAACCTTCACCCTAACCCTAACCCTCACCCTAAACCACACCCTCACCCTAATCTACACCCTCAACATAACCCTAACTATTACACTAACCCTAACCCTCAACCTCACCCTCACCCTCACCCTAAGCCTCACCCTCACCCTAGCCCTCACCCTAACCCTAACTCTAAACCTACAGCCTAAACCTAACCCTCACCCTCACCCTCACCCTCACCCTCACCCTCACCCTCAGCCTAACCCTAACCCTAACCCTAATCCTAAACCTAACCCTCACCATCACCCTCACCCTAACCCTAACCCTAACCCTCACCCTCAACCTCACCCTCACCCTAACCCTAACCCTAATTCTTACCCTAAACCTAACCCTCACCCTGACCCTAACCCTCAACCTCAACCTAACCCTAACCATCACCCTAACCCTCAACCTAACCCTAACGCTAAGCCTAACATTCACCCTAACCCTAGCCCTAAACCTCACCCTAACCTTCACCCTAAACTTAACGCTAAGCCTAACACTCACCCTAACACTAAACCTCACCCTAACCCTTACCCTGACCTTAACCCTAACCCTAACCCTTATCCTCACACTAAACCTAACCCTCACTCTAACCCTAGCACTACCCCTCAACCTAACCCTCAACCTAACACTAGCCCTACCCCTCACCCTAACCCTCACACTAACCCTAACCCTCACCCTCACCCTCACCCTAACCCTAACCCTAACCCACACTCTAACCCTCACTCTCACCCTAACTCTCACCCTAACCCTAATCCTCACCCACACCCTAACCCGAACCCTAACCCAAAGTCTCACCCTCACGGTAACCCTCACCCTAAACATCACACTAACCCTAACCCTAACCCTCACCCTAACCCTAACCTCACCCTAAACCTCATCCTCACCCTAATCTTCACCCTAACCCTAACCATAACACTTACCCTAACCCTAACACTCACCCTCACCTTCACTCTCACCCTAAGCCTCACCCTCACCCTAGGCCTCACCCTAACCCTAACTCTAACCCTAACCCTAACCCTCACCCTCACCCTAACCCTCACCCTAACCCTAACCCTAACCCTAACCCTCACCCTCACCCTAATCCTCACCCTAACCCTAACCCTCACCCTCACCCTCACCCTAACCCTAATCCTAACCCTAACCCCCACCCTAACCCTAATGCTAACCCTAACCCTCACCCTCACCCTAAACCTCACCTTAACCCTTACCCTCACACTATCCCTAATCCTAACCATAACCCTAACTCTCACACTAACCCTCACCCTCACCCTCAGCCTAACCCTAACCCTAACACTAATCCTAACCCTAACCCAAACCCTCACATTCACTCTAACCCAAACACTAAACCTAACCCTCACCCTGACCCTCACCCTGACCCTCACCCTAACCCTAACCCTCACCCTAACCCTGACCCTCTCCCTAACCCTAACCCTCGCGCTCACACTAACTCTCACACTAACCCTAACCTCACCCTAAACCTAACCCTCACCCGAACCCTCACCTAACCCTGACCGTAACCGTAACCCTCATCCTAACCCTCACCCTCCTCCTCACCCTAAACCTAACCCTAATCCTAACCCTCTCCCTCACCCTGACCCTCACCCTCACTCTAAATCTAACCCTAACCCTCACCCTCATCCTAAACCTAACCCTAACCCTAAGCCTCACCCTAACCCTCACCTTAACCCTAACACTAACAATAAACCTCACTCACCCTAACCCTCAACATAAACCTTACCCTCACCCTAACCCTAACCCTAAGCCTCACACTAAACCTACCCCTCACCCTAACCCTAAATCTACCCCTCAACCTAACCCTCACCCTAACCCTAATGCTAACCCTCACCCTAACACTCACCTTCACCCTAACCCTAAACCTAAACCTCACCCATCCCTAAACCTAACCCTAACCCTCACCCTTACCCTAACACTCACTGTGACCCTAACCCTCACCGTCAACCTAAACCTCACCCACACCCTCACCCTCACCCTCACCCTCACCCTCACCCTAAACATCACCCTAATCTTTACCCACACCCTAACCCTAACCATCACCCTAACCCTAAACCTCACCCTAACCCTAACCCTCACCCTCACCCTCAGCCTAACTCTAACCCTAACCCTAATCCTAACCCTAACCCTCACTCTCAACTTCACCCTCACCCTCACCCTAACCCTAACCCTGACCCTCACCCTAACCCTAACCCTAAACCTCAACCTCAGCTTCACCCTCACCCTAACCCTAAACCTAACAATAACCCTAACCCTAACCCTCACCCATCCGTAAACCTAACCCTAACCCTCACCCTAACCCTAACCCTAACCATAACCCTCACCCTCACCGTAACCCTAACCCTAAACCTACCCCTCACCCTAACCCTCACCCTAAACCTAACCCAACCTTAACCCTCACCCAAACCCTAATATTCATCCTTACCCTAACCCTAACCCTCACCCTCACCCTAAACCTAATCCTAATCCTAACCCTCACCCTAACCCTCATCCTAATCCTAAAGCTAACCCTAACCCTCACCCTCACCCTAAACCTCCCCCTAACCCTTACCCTCACCCTAACCCTAACCCTAAACCTAACCCTAATCCTAAACCTAACACTAACCCTCACCCTCACCCTCACCCTCAGCCTAACCCTACCCCTCACCCTACCCTTCACCCTCACCCTAACCCTAACCCTAACCCTCATCCATCCCTACACCTAACCCTAAACCTCACCCTCACCCTAACCCTCACCGTCACCCTAACCCTAGCCGTCACCCTAACTCTCACCCACACCCTAACCCTCACCCTCACCCTCACCCCAACCCTCACCCTAAACATCACCCTAATCTTTACCCTCACCCTCACCCTAACCCTCACCCTAACAGTAACCCTAAACCTAACACTAACCCTAACCCTCACCCTCACCCTCAACCTCACCTTCACCTTCACCCTAAACCTAACCCTAACCCTCACCCTAACCCTAACCCTCACCCTAACCCTAACCATAAACCTAACCCTAACCCTAATCCTAACCCTAACCCCCACCCTCACCTTCACCCTAAACCTAACCCTAACCCTAAACCTAACCCTCACCCTCACCCTCACCCTAACCCTAACCCTAACCCTCACCCTAACCCTAACCCTGATCCTAACCCTAACACTAACACTCACCCTCACCCTAACCCTCACCGTCAACGTAACCCTCACACACAATCTAACCCTCATACTCACCCGAACCCTCACCCTCAGCCTAACCCTCACCCTAAACACCACCCTAAACCTAACCCTCGCCCTAACCCTAAATGTAACTTCACCCTAACCCTCACCCTCACCCTAACCCTAAACCTAACCCTAACCCTCACCCTCACCCTCACCCTCACCCTCACCCTCGCCCTAACCCTAACCCTCACACTAACCCTAACCCTAACCCTCACCCTCACCCTAATCCTAACCCTAATCCTAACCCTAACCCCCACACTAACGATAACGGTAACCCTAACCCTCAACCTCACCCTAAACCTCACCCTAACCCTTACCATCACACTATCCCTAACCCTAAACATAACCCTAACCCTCACACTGACCCTCACCCTCACCCTCACCCTCACCCTCAGCCTAACCCTAACCCTAATGCTAACCCTAACCCTCACACTCACACTCACTCTAAACCTAACCCTAACCCTAACCCTCTCTCTAACCCTGACCCTCTCCCTAACCCTAACCCTCATGCTCACCCTAACCCACACCCTAACCCTAACCCTCACCCTAAACCTAACCCTCACCCTAACCCAAACCCTAACTCTAACCCTAACCGTAACCCTCATCCTAACCCTCACCCACATCCTGACCCTAACCCTAATCCTAACCCTCTCCCTCACCCTGACCCTCACCCTCACTCTAAATCTAACCCTAACCCTCACCCTCAGCCTAACCCTAACCTAAATCCTAAACCTCACACTAACCCTCACCCTAACCGAACACTAACCCTAAACCTCACTCTCAACCTAACCCTCACCATAAACCTTACCCTCACCCTAACACTAACCCTAAGCCTCACACTAAACCTACCCCTCACCCTAACCCTAACTCTAACAACCCTCAACCTAATCCTCACCCTAAACCTAACCCTAACTATCACCCTAACCCTCACCCTCACCCTAACCCTAATCCTAAACCTCACCCATCCCTAAACCTAACCCTAACCCTCACCCTTACCCTAACACTCACTGTCACCCTAACCCTCACACACACCCTAACCCTCACCCTCACCCTCACCCTCACCCTAAATATCACCCTAATCTTTACCCGCACCCTAACCCTAACCATCACCCTAACCTTAAACCTCACCCTAACCCTAACCTTCACTCTCACCCTCAGCATAAGGCTAACCCTAACACTAATCCTAACCCTAACCCTCACTCTCAACCTCACCCTCACCCTAACCCTAACCCTAACCCTCACCCTCACCCTAACACTAACCCTAACCCTAACCCTCACACTAAACCTCACCCTAACCCTCACCCTAACCCTAACCCTCAACCTAACCCTAACCCTAACACTAACCCTAACCCTCAACCTAACCCTAACCCTAACACTAACCCTAACCCTCATCCTAATCCTCACCCTAACCCTAAGGCTAACCCTAACCCTCACCCTCACCCTATCCCTCACCCTAACCCTTACCCTCACCCTAACTCTAACCCTAACCCTAACCCTAACCCTCACACTAAAACTAACCCTCACACTAACCCTAACCCTACCCCTCACCCTAACCCTCACCCAAACCCTTACCCTAAACCTCACCCTAACCCTAACCCTCACCCTCACCCTCACCATCAGCCTAACTCTAACCATAACCCTAACCCTAAGCCTAACCCTCAATCTCACCCTCAACCCAACCCTAACCCAAACCCTAACCCTCACCCTCACCCTAAACCTAACCCTAAATCTCTCCCTAACCATAACCCTCATCCTTACCCTAAACCTAACCCTCACCCTCACTCTAACCCTAACCCTCACCCTAACCCTCACCCTAACCCTAACGCTAACCCTAACCCTCACCCTCACCCTAAACCTCACCCTAACCCTTACCCTCAACCTAACCATAATCCTAACCCTAACCCTCACCCTAATCCTCACTCTAACCCTACCTCTAACCCTAACACTCATCCTAACCCTAACCCTAACCCTCATCCTAACCCTTACCCTCACACTAACACTAACCCTAACCCTAACCCTCACATTAACCCTCATCCTCATCCTCACCCTCACCCTCAGCCTAACCCTAAACCTAACCCTAATCCTAACCCTAACCCTCAACCTCACCCTAACCCTAACCCTACCCCTCACCCTAAACGAAAGCCTAACCCTAACCCTCACCGTAACCCTAAACCTAACCCTAACCCTCACCCTCACCCTAAACCTCACTGTCACCCTAACCCTCACCCACACCCTAACCCTCACCCTCACCCTCACCCTGACCCTCACCCTAATCCTTACCCTAACCACACCCTAAACCTAACCCTCACCATCACCCTCCCTCTCAGCCTAACTCTAACCCTAACCCTAACTCTAATCCTAACCCTAACACTCACCCTCACCCTCACCCTCACCCTAACACTAACCCTAACCCTAATCCTCACCCTCACCCTCACCCTCACCCTAACCCTAACCATAAATATCTCCCTAACCCTAAACCTCACCCTCACCCTCACCCTAACCCTCACCCTAACCCTAACCCAAACCCTAACCCTCACTCTAACCCTAAACCTCACCCTAACCCTAACCCTAATCCTCACCCTAACCCTTACCATTACCCCAACCCCAACCCTAACCCTAACCCTAATCCTAAACCTAACTTTCAACCTAAACCCCACAGAAACCCTAACGCTAACCCTAAACCTCAACCTCACCTTAAACCTCACCCAATCCCTTACCCTCAACCTATCCCTAACCCTCACCCTAACACTAATCCTCACACTAACCCTCACCCTCGCCCTCACCCTCAGCCTAACCCTAATCCTAACCCTAATCCTAACCCTAACCCTAACCCTCACCCTGATCCTGACCCTCACGCTAACCCTAACGCTAACCCTAACACTCACTCTCACCCTAACCCTCACCCTAACCCTAACCCTCACCCTAATCCTCATCCTAACCCTAAGGCTAACCCTTACCCTCATGCCCACCCTATTGCTCACCCTAACTCTTACCCTCACCCTGACTCTAAACCTAACCCTTACCCTAACCCTAACCCTCACACTAACCCGCACCCTAACCCTCAGCCTAACCCTAAACATAACACTAATCCTAACCCTAATCCTCACCCTCAGCCTCACCCTAACCCTAAACCTAACCAGAAATCTCTCCCTAACCTAACCCTCACCTTAACTGTAACCCTAACCCTCATCTTCACCCTAACCCTAACCCTAAACCTAACCCTCACCCTAACCCTCACCCTAACCCTAACGCTAACCCTAATCCTAAACCTCACCCTAAACCTCACCCTACACCTTATCCTCACCCTAACCCTAACCCTAACCCTCACACTAACCCTCACTCTCACACTCAACCTCAGCCTAACCAAAATCCTAACCCTATTCCTAACCCTAATACTCACCCTCACCCTCACCCTAACCCTCACCCTAACCATAAAACTATCCCTAACCCTAACCCTCACCCTAACCCTAACCCTAATGCTCACCCTCATCATAACCCTCACCCTAACCCTAACCCTAACCCTCTCGCTAACCCTCATCCTCACCCTCAACTTAAGCCTAACCCTAACCCTAACCCTCACCCTAACATTACCCTCAACCTAACCCTCACCCTAACCCTAACCCTACCCCTACCCCTCACCCTTATACTCACCCTAACCGTAACCCTAACCCTAACCCGCACCCTAACCCTAACTCTAACCCTAACCCTCCTCCTCACCCTAACCCTCAAGCTAACACATACCCTCACCCTAACTCTAATCCTAAGCCTAACACGAACCCGAACCTGTACCCTAACCGGAACCCTAAACCTCACCGTAAAATTAACCCTAACTCTCACCCTCACACTATCCCTCACCCTAACTCTTACCCTCACCCTCACCCTAACCATAAACCTAACACTAAACCTCACAGTAAACCTAAACCTCACCCTAACCCTAACCCTCACCCTCACCCTCACCCTCAGCCTAACCCTAAACCTAATTCTAATCCTAACCCTAACCCTCACCCTCACCTTCACCCTAACCTTAACCCTAACCCTAATCCTCACTCTCACCCTAACCCTAACCCTAACCCTAAATCTCTCCCTAACCCTAACCCTCACCCTAACCCTCACCCTAACCCTCACCCTGACGCTCACCCTAACCCTCACCCTAACCCTAACCCTCACCCTAAAACTAACCCTAACCCTAATTCTAACCCTCATCCTAACCCTCACCCTAACCCTAACCCTCACCCTAACCCTCACCCTAATCATCATCCTCACCCTAAGGCTAACCCTAACCCTCACCCTCATCCTATCCCTCACCCTAACCCCCACCCTCACCCTAACTCTAACCCTAACCCTAACCCTAACAGTAACCCTCACACTAACCCTCACCCTCACCCTCACCCTAACCCTAAACCTAACACTAATCGTAACCCTAACCCTCAACTTCACCCTCACCCTAACCCTAACCCTAACCCTACCCCTCACCCTAACACTCACCCTCACCCTAACCCTAACCCTCACCCTAAACCTAAATCTAACCCTAACCCTAACCCTCACCCTAAACCTCATCGTCACCCTAACCCACACCGTCACCCTAACCCTCATCCACACCCTAACCATCACCCTCACCCTCACCCTCACCCTCACGCTGACACTCACCCTCACCGTAAACATCACCCTAACCCTAACCCTAACCCTCACCCTAACCCTAACCCTCACTCTCACCCTCACCCTCAGCCTAACCCTAATCCTAACCCTAACACTCACCCTCACCCTTACCCTAACACTAACCCTAATCCTAATGCTCACCCTCACCCTCACCCTAACCCTAACCATAAATCTCTCCCTAACCCTAACCCAAACCCTAACCCTAACCCTAACCATCACCCTCACCCTTATCCTAACCCTAACCTTAACCCTCACCCTAACTCTCACTCTAACCCTAACGCTAACCCTAATCCTAAACCTCAACCTAAACCTCACCCTAATCCTTACCCTCACCCTAACATTAACCCTAACCCTAATCCTCACCCTCACCCTCACCCTAACCCTAACCATAAATCTCTCCCTAACCCTAATCCTCACCCTAACCGTAACCCTAACCCTCAGCCTCACCCTAACCCTAACCCTACCCCTAACCCTCACCCTAACCCTAACGCTAACCCTAACCCTAAACCTCACCCTAAACCTCACCCTACCCCTTACCCTCACCCTAACCCTAACCCTAACCCTAACTCTCACACTAATCCTCAACCTCACCCTCAACCTCAGCCTAACCCTTACCCTAACCCTAAACCTACCCCTAACCCTCAAACTAAACCTACCCCTCCTGCAAAAACTAACCCTCACCCTCACCCTCAACATCAGCCTAAACATAACTGTAATCCTGACCCTAATCCTAAACCTCACCCTCACCCTAATATTAACCCTAACCCTAATCCTCACCCTCACCCTCACTCTAACCCTAACCCTAACCATAAATCTCTCCCTAACCCTAACCCTCATCCTCACCCTAACCCTAACCCTACCCCTAACCCTCACCCTAACCCTAACGCTAACCCTAACCCTAACCCTAACTCTACCCCTTAAACTCACCCTAACCCTAATCCTAACCCTAACCCTACCTCTCACACTAACTCACCTTCACCCTCAACCTCAGCCTAACCCTAACCCTAACCCTAATCCTAACCCTAACCCTCACCCTCACCATAACCCTGACCCTAACCCTAATCCTAATCCTACCCCTCACCCTGATCCTCACTCTCACACTAACCCTAACCCTCACACTAACCCTAACATTCACCCTCAACCTAAAACTCACCCTCACCCTAAACCTCACCTTAATACTAATTCTCACCCTCAGGCTAACCCTCACGCTAACCGGAACCCTAACCCTAACCCTCACCATAACCCTTACCCTAACCCTAACCCTAACCCTAACACTCACCCTAACCCTAACTCAAACCCTAACCCTCATCCTCACTCTAACCCTCACCCTGACACTTACCCTCACCCTAACTCTATCCCTAAGCCTAACCCGAACCCGAAACCTAACCCTAACCCTAATCCTAACGTTAACACTAACCATAACTCTTACCCTCACACTATCCCTTACCCTAACTCTTAACCTCACCCTCACCCTAACCCTAAACCTAACCCTAACCCTCACACTAAACCTAACCCTCACCCTAACCCTCACCGTCACCCTGACATTCACCCTCAGCCTAACCCTAAACCTAACCCTAATCCTAACCCTAACCCTCAGCATCTCCCTCACCCTAACCCTAACCCTAACCCTTACCCTCACCTTCACTGTAACCCTCACCCTAACCTTAACCCTAACCCTAACCATCACCCTAACCCTAACCCTCACCCTAACCATAACCCTATCCCTCACCCTCACCCTAAACCTCACCCTAACCCTAAGCTTAACCCTAAACCTAACCCTAACCCTCAACTTACCCCTCACCCTAACCCTAACCCTGACCCTCATCCTCACCCAAACCCTCACCCAAACATTACCCTCATCCTAACCCTCACTCTAACCCTAACCCTAACAGTAACCCTCATACTAACCCTCACTCTAAACCTAACCCTTACCCTAACCCTAATCCTAACCCTCATCCTAACCCTAACCCCACCCTAACCCTTACCCTCACCCTAACCGTAACCCTAACCCTCACACTAAACCTAACATTCACCCTAACCATAACAATAACCATAATCCTCACCTTCACCATAGCCCTCACCCTAACCCTAATCCTAATCCTAACCCTCACCCTAACCCTAATCCTCACCCTCTCCCGAAACCTCACCCTAACCCTAACCCTAAGCCTAACCCTAAGCCTCAACCTAAAGCTCACCCTAACCCTAAACCTAACCCTAACCCTAACCCTCCCCCTCCCCATAACCCTCACCCTAACATTACCGTCATCCTAACCCTCACCGTCACCCTAACCCTAACCCTCACCCTAACCCTCACCCTAACCCTCACCATAACCCTAACCCTAACCCTAAACCTCACCCTAACTCTCAACCTAACCCTAACCTGAACCCTCAAACTCACCGTATCCCTCACCCTAACCCTTACCCTCACCCCAACCCTAACCCTAACCCTATCCCTAACCCTCACCCTAACCCTAACCCTCACGCTAACCCTTACCCTACCCCTCACCCCAACCCTCATCCTAACCCTAAGGCTAACCTTAACCTTCACCCTAACCCTAACCCTTACCCTAACCGTAACCCTCACCCTAACCCTCACCCTCACCCTCACCCAGACCCTCACCCTCACCCTCAGCCTAACATTAACCCTATCCCTAATCCTAACCCTCACCCTCACCCTCACCCTAACTCTAAACCTCACCCTAACCCTAACCTTAACCATCAACCTCATCCTAACCAAACTCTTACCCTATACCTCACCCTAACACTCACCCTTACCCTAATGCTAATCTTAACACTCACCCTAACCCTAAACCTAACCCTCATCCTAACCCTCACCCTAACCCTAACGCTAAGCCTAATACTCTCACTAAGCCTAAACCTCACCCTAACCCTTACCCTCACTCTAACCCTAACCCTAAACAAAACCTTCACACTAAACCTAACCCTCACCCTAACCCTAACACTACCTCTCACCCTAACCCTCACCCTAACCCTAACCCTAACCCTCACTCTAACCCTAACCCTACCACTCACCCTAACCCTCACCCTAACCCTAACCCTAAACCTAACCCTCACCCTAACACTAACCCTAAAGCTCACCCACACACTAACCCTCACCGTCACCCTAACCCTCACCCTAACCATAACCCTCACCCACACCCTAACCGGAAACCTCAACTGAAGCCTCACCCTCACCCAAACCCTCACGCTCACCCTAAACATCACCCAAACCCTAACCCTAACCCTAACCCTCACTCTAACCCGAACCCTCACCCTAAACCTCACCGTTACGCTAAACCTAACCCTCACCTTACCCCTCAAACTAATCCTAACCCTAATGCTTAAACTCACCCTAGCCTCACCCTAAGCCTCACCCTCACCCTAGCCCTCACCCTAACCCTAACTCTAACCCTAACCCTAACCCTAACCCTCACCCTCACCCTGAAACTAAACCTAACCCTAACCATAACCATAACACTCACACTAAACCTAACCCTCAACCTAACCCTAACCATACTCCTCACCCTAACACTCATCCTAACCCTAACCCTAACCCTAACCCTAAACCTAACCCTCACCCTAACCCTAACCCTCACCCTCACCCTCACCCTCAACCTCAGATTAACCCTAACCCTAATCCTAAACTTAACCCTCACCATCTCCCTCACCCTAACCCTAACCCTAACACTCACCCTCAGCCTCACCCTAACCCTAATCCTAATCCTAAGCCTCACCCTAATCCTAACCCTCACCCTAACCCTAACCCTATCCCTCACCCTCACCCTAACCTTCACACTAACCCTAACCCTAATTCTAACCCTAACCCTCACCTTACCCCTCAACCTAATCCTAACCCTAACCCTCACCCTCAACCTAAGTCTCACCCTAACCCTAAACCTTACCCTAACCCTCACCCTAACCCTCACCCTAACCCTAACTCTAACCCTAAACCTCAACCTAACCTTCACCCTCACCCTAACCCTAACCCTCACACTCAACCTAACCCTCACCCTAACCCTTACCCTCACCCTCACCCTAACCCTACCCCTCACCCTAACCGGCATCCTAACGCTAATGCTAACCCTAACCCTCACCCTAACCCTAACCCTTTCCCTAACCCTAACCCTCACCCTAACCCTAACCCTCACCCTCACCCTCAGCCTAACAATAACCCTATCCCTAACCCTAACCCTAAACCTCACCCTCACCCTCACCCTAACTCTAACCCTAACCCTAACCATAACCCTAACCATAACCCTAACCCTCACCCTAACCCTAACCCGAACCCTCATCCTCACCCTAACCCAAACCCTTACCCTAACCCTCACCCTAACCCTCACCCTAACCCTCACCATAACCCTAACACTAAGCCTAACACTCACGCTAAACCTAAACCTCACCCTAACCCTTAGCCTCACTCTAACCCTAACCCTAACCCTCACACTAAACATAACCCTCACTCCAACCCTAACACTACCCCTCACCCTAACCCTCACCCTAACCCTAACCATACCCCTCACCCTAACCCTCACCGTAACCCTAACGCTAAGCCTAACACTCACGCTAAACCTAAACCTCACCCTAACCCTTACCCTCACCCTAACCCTAACCCTAACCCTCACACTAAACCTAACCCTCACCCCAACCCTAACACTACCCCTCACCCTAAACCTCACCCTAACCCTAACCCTACCCCTCCCCCTAAACCTCACCCTAACCCTAACCCTACCCCTCACCCTACCCCTCACCCTAACCCTAACCCTAAACCTCATCCACACCCTAACTTTCACCGTCAACCTAACTCTCACCCTAAAGCTAACCCTCACGCACACCCTAACCCGAACCCTCACTGGAAACCTCACCCTCACCCTAACCCTCACCCTCACCCTAAATATCACCCTATCTCTAACCCTAACCCTACCCCTCACCCTAACCCTAACCCTCACCTTAAACTGCACCCTCACACTAATCCTCACCCTAACCCTAACCCTAACCCTTAACCTAACCCTAACCCTCACCCTCACCTTCTCCCTCAACCTAAGCCTCACCCTTACCATAGCCCTCACCCTAACCCTAACTCTAACCCTAACCCTAACCCTAACCTTCACCCTCACATTCACCCTCAGCCTATCCCTAACCCTAACTTTTATCCTAACCCTCACACTCAACATATCCCTCACCCTAACCCTAACCCTAACCCCAACCCTCACCTTCACCCTCACCCTCACCCTAACCCTCACCCTAACCCTAACCCTAATCCTTACCCTCACCCTAAACCTAACAGTCACCCTAACCCTAACCCTATCCCTCACCCTCACCCTAACCCTAACCCTAAACCTCACCTTAACCCTAACCCTAACCTTAACCTAACCCTAACCCTCAACTTACCGCTCACCCTAACCCTAACCCTAACTGTAACCCTCACATTAACCCTCATCCTACCATTACCCTCACCCTAACCCTCAATCTATCCCTAACCCTAACCCTAAACCTCACCCTAACCCTCACCCTAACCCTAACCCTAACCCTCAAGCTATCCCTATCCCTCTCACTAACCCAAACCCTACCCCTCAACCTAACCCTCATCCTAACCCTAAAGCTAACTCTAATCATCAACCTAACCCTCACCCTCACCCTAACCCAATCCCTTACCCTAACCATCACCCTAGCACTCGCCCTAATCCTAACGCTAAGCCTAACACTCACCCTAAACCTAAACCTCACCCTAACCCTTACCCTCACCCTAACCCTAATCCTATCCCTAACCCTAACCTTCACACTAAACCTAACCCACACCCTAAACCTAACATAACCCCTCACTCTAACCCTCACCCTCACCCTCACCCTAACCCTAACCCTCACCTTACCCCTCACCCTAACTCTAACCATAGCCCTAATCCTCACCCTCACCCTAACCCTCACCTTAACATTACCCTCAACCTAACCCTCACCCTAACCCTAACCCTAATCCTAACCCTCACCCTAACCCTAACACTACCCCTCACCCTCACCCTCACCCTAACCCTAACCCTATCCCTAAACCTAATCCTCACCCTAACCCTAAGGTTACCCTAACCCTCACCCTCACCCTCACGCTAACCCTTACCCTCACCCTAACCCTAAACCTAACGCTAACCCTAACCCTCACACTAAACCTAACCCTCATTCTAACCCTAACACTACCCCTCACCCTAACCCTCACCCTAACCCTACCCTTCACCCTAACCCTCACCCTCACCCTTACCCTAACCCTCACCCAAACGTAACCCTCACCGTCAACCGAACCCTCACCCTAACCCTAAACATCACCCTAACCCTCACCCTAAACCTCACCCTCACCCTAAACCAAACCCTTACCCTAACCCTAACGCTAAGCCTAACACTCACCCTAACCCTAACCCTAACCCTCACCCTTACCCTCACCCTAAACCTAACGCTAAGCTTAACACTCTCCCTAATCCTATACCTCACCCTAACCCTTACCCTCACCCTAACCCTAACCCTAACCAAAACCCTCACACTAAATCTAACCCTCACCCTAACCCTAACCCTAACCCAAACCCTCACCCACACCCTAACCCGAACCCTCACCCGAATCCTCACTCTCACCCTAACCCTCACCCTCACCTTAAACATCACTCTAACCCTAACCCTAACCTTAACCCTCACCCTAACCTTAACCCTAACCCTAATGCTAAGCCTAACACTCGCCCTAACCCTAAACCTATCCCTCACGCTGACACTAACCCTCACCCTAAACCTCACCCTAACTCTAACCCTAACCCTCACCTTACCCCTCACCCTAACCCTAAACCTAACCCTCACCCTCACCTTAACACTCACCCTAACATTACCCTCACCCTAACCCTCACCCTAACCCTAAACCTAACACTAACCCTCCCCTAACCCTCACCCTAACCCTAACCCAACCCTAAACCTCAAACTAACCCTCACCCTAACCCTTACGCTAACCCTCACTCTCACCTTAACCCTCACCCGAACCCTTACGCTCACCCTAACCCTATCCCTACCCCTCACCCTAACCCTCATCCTAACCCTAACACTAACCCTAACCCTCACCCACACCCCAACCCTCAATCTCACCCTAACCCTCACCCTAAACCTAACCCTACCCCTCACCCTAACCATCATCCTAACCTTAACATTAACCCTAAACCTCACCCTAACCCTAACACTTACCCTAACACTAACCCTCACCCTGACCCTAACCCTCACCCTCACCCTCACCCTCACCCTCAGCGTAACAATATCAATAAACCTAATCCTAACCCTAAGCCTCACCCTCACCCTCACCCTAACTCTAACCCTAACCCTAACCCTAACCCTCTCCCTAACCCTAACCCTAACCCTCACCCTCACCCTAAACCAAACCATTATCCTAAACCTCACCCTAACCCACACCCTAACCCTAACGCTAAGCCTAACACTCACCATAACCCTAACCCTAACCCTCACCCTAACACTCACGCTAACCCTAACGGTAAGCCTAAAACTCACCCTAACCATAAACCTCACCCTAACCCTTACCCTCACCTTAACCCTAACCCTAAACCTAACCCTAACTCTAACCCTAACCCTAACCCTAAACCTCACCCTAACACTAACCCTAACATTCACCCACACCCTAACCCTCAATCTCACCCTAACCCTCACCCTAACCCTAACCCTCATGCACACCCTAACCCGAAACCTCACCCGAAGCCTCATCCTCAACCTAACCCTCACCCTCACCCTAAACATCACCCTAAACCTAACCCTAACGCTAACCCTCACCCTAACCCTAACCCTCACCCTAAACCTCACCCTCACCATAAGCCTCATCCTAACCCTAACCCTAACCCTTACCCTAACCCTAAACCTCACCCTCACACTCACCCTCACCCTAAGCCTCACCCTCACCCTAGATGTCACCCTAACACTAACTGTAACCCTAACCCTAACCCTCACCCTCACCCTCACACTCAGCCTAACCCTAACCCTTACCCTAATACTAAACCTAACCCTCACCATGTCCCTCAACCTAACCCTAACCCTAACCCTCACACTCACCCTCACCCTCACCCTAACCCTAAACCTAACCCTAACCCTCACACTCACCCTCACCCTCACCCTAACCCTAAACCTAAACCTAAACCTCACCCTAAACCTCACCCACACCCTAAGCCTCAATCTCACCCTAACCCTCATCCTAACCCTAACCCTCACCCACACCCTAACCCGAACCCTCACCCGAAGTCTCACCCTCACCCTAACCCTCACCCTCACCCTAAACATCACCCCAAACCTAACCCTAACCCTAACCCTCACCCTAACCCTAACCCTCACCCTAAACCTCACCCTCACCATAAGCCTCATCCTAACCCAAACCCTAACCCTAAACCTCACCCTCACCATAAGCCTCATCCTAACCCAAACCCTAACCCTAACCCTAACCCTAACCCTAACCCTAACCCTCACCCTATCCCTAACCCTAACTGTCACCCTCACCATAACCCTAACCATCACCCTAACCCTAACCCTAACCCTCACACTAACCCAAACCCTAACCCTAACCCTAAACCTCACTCTAACCCTAACCCTAACCCTCACCCTCACCCTAGCCCTCACCCTAACCCTAATCCTAACCGTAACCCTCACCTTAACCCTAACCCTAACCCTCACCCTAACCCTCACCCTCACTCTAACCCTCACCCTAAACCTAAGCCTAACCCTAAACATCACCCTAACCCTCACGCTAACCCTAACCCTTACCCTCACCCTCACCCTCACCCTAAGCCTCACTCTCACCCTAGCCCTCTCCCTAACCCTAACTCTAACCCTAACCCTAAACCTATCCTTCACCCTCACCCTCACTGTCACCCTCAGCCTAACCCTAACCCTAATCCTAACCCTCACCATCTCCCTCACCCTAATCCTAACCGTAACCCTCACCCTCACCCTCACCCTCACTCTAACCCTCACCCTAACCCTAAACCTAATCCTCACCCTCACCCTAACCCTTACCCTCACCCTAACCCTAACCCTATCCCTCACCCTCAACCTAAACCTCACAGTAACCCTCACCCTAACCTAACCCTAACTTTCACCCTCACCCTAACCCTCAACCTAAACCTTACCCTCACCCTAACCCTAACCCTAACCCTCACACTAACTGTAACCCTCACACTAACCCTAAACCTACCCCTCACCCTAACCTTCATCCTAACACTAATGCCAACCCTAACCCTCACCCTAACCCTAAGCCTTACCCTAACGCTAACCCTCACCCTACAACTAACCCTCACCCTCACCATCACCCTCACCCTCAGCCTAACAATAACCCTACCCTTATCCTAACCCTAACCCTCACCTTCACTCTCAACCTAAATCTAACCACAAAACCTAACCCTAACCCTAACCCTCACCCTAACCCTAACCCTCTCCCTCACCCTAACCCTAACCCTTACCCTAACCTTCACCCTAACCCTCACCCTAACCCTAACGCTAAGCCTAACACGAACCCTAACCCTAACCCTAACCCTCACCCTAACCCTAACGCTAAGCATAACACTCACCCTAACCCTAAACCTCACCCTAACCCTTACCCTCAACCTAACCCTAAACCTAACCTCACACTGAACCCAAACCTCACCCTAACCCTAACACTACACCTCACCCTAACCCTAACCCTAACCCTAACCCTAACACTAACCCTCACCCTAACCCTAACCCTAAACCTCACCCACACCCTAACACTCAATGTCACACTAACCCTCACCGTAACCCTAACCCTCAACCACACCTTAACCCGAACCCTCACCTGAAGCCTCACCCTCACCCTAACCCTCACCCTCACGCTAAACATCACCCTAACCCTAACCCTAACCCTAACCCTCATTCTAACCCTAACCCTCACCCTCACGCTCACCCTCACCCTAAGCCTCACCCACACCCTAGCCCTCACCCTAACCCTAACCCTAATCCAAACCCTCAGCCTAACCCTAAACCTCAGCCTAATCCTAACCCTAACCCTAACCCTCACCCTCACTCTAACCATCCCGCTAACCCTCACCCTAACCCTAACGCTAAGCCTAAAACTCACCCTCACCCTAAACCTCACCCTAGCCTTACCCTCACCCTATACCTAACCCTAACCTTAGCCCTAACCTTTACCCTAACTTTCACACTCACCCTCACCCTAACCCTCAGCCTAACCCTAACCCTAAAACTCATCCTAACCCTAACCCTCACCCTCACCCTCAATCTAACGCTAACCCTAACCCTAACCCTCACCCTTACCCTAACCCTAACCCTAACCCTCACACTAACCCTAACCCTCACCCTAACGCTAATCCTAACCCTCACCCTCACCCTCACCCTCACCCTCAGGTTCAGCCTCATCCTCACCCTCACCCTCAGTCTAACAATAACCCTAACCCTAATCCTAACCCTAACCCTTACCCTCACCCTCACCCTAACTCTAACCCTAATCCTAACCCTAACCCTCACCCTACCCTAAACCTAACTCTCACCCTCACCCTAACCAAAACCCTCACCCTAACCCTGACCCTCACCCTAACCGAAACTCTCACCCTAACCCTCACCCTAACCCTAACGCTAAGCCTAACACTCACCCTAAACCTAACCCTAACCCTAACCCTCACCATAAACCTAACGCTAAGCCTAACACTCACATTAACCCTAAACCTCTCCCTAACATTTACCCTCACCCTAACCCTAACCCTACCCCTCACCCTAACCCTCACCCTTAACCTAACCCTCACCCACACCCTAACCCGAACCCTCACCCGAAGCTTCACCCTCATCCTAACCCTCAACCTGAGCCTATACATCACACTAACCCTAACCCTAAACCTCACCCTAACACTAACCCTCACCCTAAACCCCACCCTCACCCTAATCCTCACCCTAAAACTAACCCTAACCCTTAACCTAACCCTAACCCTCACCCTCACCCTCACCTTCACCCTAAGCCTCACCCTCACCCTAGCCCTCGCCCTAACCCTAACTCTAACCGTAATCTTAACCCTAACCCTCACCATCTCCCTCACCCTAACCCTAACCCTAACCCTCACCCTCACCCTCACCCTAACCCTAACCCTAATCCTAACCCTCACCCTAACCCTTACCCTCACCCTATCCCTAATCCTATCCCTCACCCTCATCCTAACCATCACCCTAAACCTCACCCTAACCCTAACCTTAACCCTAAACCTAACCCTAACCCTCACCTTACCCCTCACCTAACTCTAACCCTAACCCTAAACCTCACCCTCACCCTAACCCTCACCCTAACATTATCCTCCCCCTAACCCTCCCCCTAACCCTAACCCTAACCCTAACCCTCACCCTAACCCTCACCCTAACCCTCAACCAAAAGCTAACCCTCACCCTAACCCTAACCCTCACCCTAACCCTAACCCTAACCCTCACCCTTACCCACACACTAACCCTTAACCTCTCCCTAACCCTAACCCTAACCCTAACCCTCACACTAAACCTAATCCTCACCCTAACCCTAACCCTCACCCTAATCCTAAACCTAACCCTCCCCCTCACCCAAACCCTAATCCTAATCCTCGCCTTACCCTCCCCCTCCCCCTCCCCCTCACCGTAAGCCTCACCCTAGCCCTCACCCTAACCCAAACTCTAACCCTAATGCTAACCCTAACCCTCACCCTCACCCTAACCATAACCCTAACCCAAACCCTCCCCCTAACCCTTACCCTCATCTTAACCCTAATCCTCAGCCTAACCCTAACCCTAACCCTAACCCTCACCATCTACCTCACCCTAAACCTAACCCTATCCCTAACCCTCACGCTCACCCTCACCCTAACCCTCACCCCAACCTTAACCCTGATCCTAACCCTCACCCTAACCCTAACCCTCACCCTAACCATAACCCTATCCCGCACCCTCACCCTAACCCTCACCCTAACATTACCGTCACCCTAACCATCACCCTAACCCTAAACCTAAACCTAACCCTCACCCTAACCCTCACCATAACCCTAACCCTAACCCTCACCCTAATCCTAACCCAAACCCTCAACCTCAACCTAACCCTTACCCTCACCCCAACCCTAACCCTAAACCTATCCCTAATCCTCACACTATCCCTAACCCTCACCCTAACCTGAACCCTACCCCTCACACCAACCCTCATCCTAACCCTAACGCTAACCCTAACCCTCACCCTAACCCTAACCCTCACCCACACCCTAACCCTCACCCGAAACTTCACCCTCATCCTAACCCTCAACTTCACCCTACACATCACCCTAATCCTAACCCTTAACCTAACCCTAACCCTCACCCTCACCCTCACCCTCACCCTCAGCCTAACCCTAACCCTAACCCTAAACCTCACCATACACCTCACCTTAACCCTCACCCTCATCGCCACCCTCACCTGAACCCTAACCCTAACCCTCACCCTCACCCTCACCCTAACCCTCACCCTCACCCTAACCCTCACCCTCACCCTAACCCTCACCCTCACTCTAACCCTAACCCTAACATTAACCCTCACCCTAACCCTATCTCGAATCCGAAATGGAACCCTAACCCTAACCATCACCCTAACCCTAATGCTAAGCCTAAAACTCACCCTAACCCTAACCCTAACCCTCACCCTAACCCTAAAGCTAAGCCTAACACTCACCATAACCCTAAACCTCACCTTAACCCTTACCCTCACGCTAACCCTAACCCTAACCCTCACACTAAACCTAACCCTCACACTAACCCTAACACTACCCTCACCCTAACCCTCACCCTGACCCTAACCCTACGCCTCACCCTAACCCTCACCCTAACCCTAACGCTAACCCTAACCCTCACCCTCACCCTAACCCTAACCCTCACCCTAAACCTCACCCTAACCATAACCCTAACCCTCACACTAAACCTAACCCTCACTCTAACCCTACCTCTACCCCTCACCCTAATCCTCACCCTTACCCTAACCCTAACCCACACCCTAACCCTGAAAACAACCCTAACCCTCACCTTCACCCTAGCCCTCACCCTAACCCTATCCCTAACCCACACCCTCGACCGAAACCTCACCTTACCCCTTAACCTAACCCTAACCCTAATCCTCACCCTAACCCTAACACTAAACCTTACACTAACTCTCACCCTAACCCTAACCTTAACCCTCACCCTCATCCAAACCCTCACCCTAACCCTTGTCCTCACCTCACCCACCCTCTCACCCTCACCCTCAGCCTAACAATAACCCTAAACCTAATCGTAACCCTAACCCTCACCCTAACCCTCACCCTAACCCTAATGCTAAGCGTAACACTCACCCTAACCCTAACCCTAAACCTCACCCTAACCCTAACCCTCACCCTAAACTTCACCCTCACCCTAATCCTCACCCTAAAACTAACCCTAACACTTAACCTAACCCTAACCCTCACCCTCACCCTCACCCTCACCCTCACCCTAAGCCTCACCCTCACCCTAGTCCTCACCCTAACCCTAACTCTAACCCTAATCCTAACCCTAATCCTCACCATCTCCCTCACCCTAACCCTAACCCTAAACCTCACCCTCACCCTCACCCTCACCCTAACCCGCACCCTAACCCTAACACTGACCCTAACCCTCACCCTAAACCGCACCCTAAACCTAACCCTAACCCTAACCCTAACCCCACCTTATCCCTCACCCTAACCCTAACCCTATCCCTACCCCTCACCCTCCCCCTAAACCCAAGCCTAACCCTAACCCTCACCCTCACCATCACCCTCACCCTCACCCTAACCCTCACCCTCATCCTCACCCTAAGCTTCAACCTCACCCTAGCTCTCACCCTAACCCTAACTCTGACCGTAACCCTAACCCTAACCCTCACCGTCACCCTGACATTCACCCTCAGCCTAACCCTAAACCTAACCCTAATCCTAACCCTAACCCTCAGCATCTCCCTCACCCTAACCCTAACCCTAACCCTCACCCTCACCTTCACTGTAACCCTCACCCTAACCTTAACCCTAACCCTAACCATCACCCTAACCCTAACCCTCACCCTAACCATAACCCTATCCCTCACCCTCACCCTAACCCTCACCCTAAACCTCACCCTAACCCTAAGCTTAACCCTAAACCTAACCCTAACCCTCAACTTACCCCTCACCCTAACCCTAACCCTGACCCTCATCCTCACCCAAACCCTCACCCAAACATTACCCTCATCCTAACCCTCACCCTAACCCTAACCCTAACACTAACCCTCATACTAACCCTCACTCTAAACCTAACCCTCACCCTAACCCTAATCCTAACCCTCATCCTAACCCTAACCCCACCCTAACCCTTACCCTCACCCTAACCGTAACCCTAACCCTCACACTAAACCTAACATTCACCCTAACCATAACAATAACCATAATCCTCACCTTCACCATAGCCCTCACCCTAACCCTAATCCTAATCCTAACCCTCACCCTAACCCTAATCCTCACCCTCTCCCGAAACCTCACCCTAACCCTAACCCTAAGCCTAACCCTAAGCCTCAACCTAAAGCTCACCCTAACCCTAAACCTAACCCTAACCCTCACCTTACCCCTCACACTAACCCTAAGCCTAACCCTAACCCTCCCCCTCCCCATAACCCTCACCCTAACATTACCGTCATCCTAACCCTCACCGTCACCCTAACCCTAAACTTAACCCTCACCTTAACCCTCACCCTAACCCTCACCATAACCCTAACCCTAACCCTAAACCTCACCCTAACCCTCAACCTAACCCTAACCTGAACCCTCAACCTCACCCTAACCCTCACCCTAACCCTTACCCTCACCCCAACCCTAACCTTAAATCTATCCCTAACCCTCACACTAACCCTAACCCTCACCCTAATCCTAACCCTACCCTCACCACAACCCTCATCCTAACCCTAAGGCCAACCTTAACCTTCACCCTAACCCTAACCCTTACCCTAACCGTAACCCTCACCCTAACCCTAACCCTCACCCTCACCCAGACCCTCACCCTCACCCTCAGCCTAACATTAACCCTATCCCTAATCCTAACCCTCACCCTCACCCTTACCCTAACTCTAAGCCTCACCCTAACCCTAACCTTAACCATCACCCTCACCCTAACCAAACTCTTACCCTAAACCTCACCCTAACACTCACCCTTACCCTAACGCTAATCCTAACACTCACCCTAACCCTAAACCTAACCCTCACCCTAACCCTCAACCTAACCCTAACGCTAAGCCTAATACTCTCACTAAGACTAAACCTCACCCTAACCCTTACCCTCATGCTAACACTAACCCTAACCCTAAACAAAACCTTCACACTAAACCTAACCCTCACCCTAACCCTAACACTACCTCTCACCCTAACCCTCACCCTAACCCTAACCCTCACTCTAACCCTAACCCTACCACTCACCCTAACCCTCACCCTAACCCTAACCCTAAACCTAACCCTCACCCTAACACTAACCCTAAAGCTCACCCACACACTAACCCTCACCGTCACCCTAACCCTCACCCTAACCATAACCCTCACCCACACCCTAACCGGAAACCTCAACTGAAGCCTCACCCTCACCCAAACCCTCACGCTCACCCTAAACATCACCCAAACCTAACCCTAACCCTAACCCTCACTCTAACCCGAACCCTCACCCTAAACCTCACCCTAAATCTCACCGTTACCCTAAACCTAACCCTCACCTTACCCCTCAAACTAATCCTAACCCTAATGCTTAAACTCACCCTAGCCTCACCCTAAGCCTCACTCTCACCCTAGCCCTCACCCTAACCCTAACTCTAACCCTAACCCTAACCCTAACCCTCACCCTCACCCTCACCCTGAAACTAAACCTAAAACCCTAACCATAACCATAACACTCACACTAAACCTAACCCTCAACCTAACCCTAACCATACTCCTCACCCTAACACTCATCCTAACCCTAACCCTAACCCTAAACCTAACCCTCACCCTAACCCTAACCCTCACCCTCACCCTTACCCTCAAACTCAGACTAACCCTAACCCTAACCCTAACCCTAATCCTAACCCTAACGCTCACCATCTCCCTCACCCTAACCCTAACCCTAACACTAACACTAGCCATCAAAGATAGAATCAGTAGCACTCAGGGGAGATGAACGGGAAGCAGATATACCCAGTCAGCTGGCAGTGTCCTACGGGGACAAGCCTATCTGGCTGCCACCCCTGAATGTTTGCAACCGCGGCAGAGCTCTGCAGGCGCAATTGTGCTGCAGTACAAAGTGCGTTCCCTTGCCAAACTTTATGGGGGTAGAAGAAACCACGGAGGATTTACAAGGAGATGTTCACCCGGGACACCGGAAGGCCTGCCTGCAGCAAGATTCTGGAATTCTTCCTAAGAAGCCTGGAAAGCACTGAAACGCTCCTATGCTGCAATAACCCAGAACCTCATTCTGAGTGTTCCCGGCAGAGGTCATTAGGCTGAACACATCCGTGGACTAATTAGAGCCTGATATAGCCAGTGCCGTCCATAGGCCTGGATGGACAGTGGTCGCGTGACAAACAACTGAGGTCTGGTTCTCCAAACTTTCACAGAGTGCCATAAGTAGAGGTACAACTTACTCCTCAGGTTGAGTAGAGTGTAGCCATCAAAGCTGGAATCAGTAGCACTCAGGTGAGAAGAACGGGAAGCAGATATACCCAGTCAGCTGGCAGTGTCCTACGGGGACAAGCCTATCTGGCTGCCACCGCTGAATGTTTGCAACCACAGCAGAGCTGTGCAGGTGTAATTGTGCAACAATGCAAACTGCGTGCACTTGCCAAACTTCACAGGGGTAGAAGAAACCACAGAGGTGTTACAAGGAGAAGTTCACCCCGGACTCCCAGAGGCCTGCCGGAAGCAAGATTATGGAATTCTTCCTAAGAAGCCTGGAAAGCAGTGAAACTCTCCTATGTTGCAGTAACTGAGAACCTCATTCTGAGTGTTTCCGGCAGAGATCATTGTGCTGAACCCAACCGTGGACTAATTAGAGCGTGATATAGCCAGTACCGTCCATAGGCCTCTATGGAGAGAGGTCGCCTGCGAAACAACTGAGGTCTGGTTCTCAAAACTTTCACAGAGTGCCATAAGTAGAGGTTCAACTTATTCCTCAGGTTGAGTAGAGTGTTTCCGTCAAAGCTGGGATCAGTAGCAATCAGGTGAGAATAACGGGAAGCAGATATGCCCAGGCAGCTGGCAGTGTCCTACGGGGACAAGCCTATCTGGCTGCCCCGCCTGAATGCTTGCAACCACAGCAGAGCTCTGCAGGCATAATTGTGCAGTAAGGCAAACTGCGTACCCTTGCCAAACTTCACCGGGGTAGAAGAAACCACGGAGGTGTTACGAGGAGAAATTCACCCGGGACACCCAGAGGCCTGTCGGGAGCAAGATTCCGGAATTCTTCCTAAGACGCCTGGAAAGCAGTGAATCGCTCCTATGTTGTAGTAACTCAGATCCTCATTCTGAGTGTTCCCTGCCGAGATCATTCGGCTGAACACAACCGGGGACTAATTAGAGCCTGATATAGCCAGTGCCGTCCATAGGCCTGGATGGAGAGTGGTCGCGTGCCAAACAACTGAGGTCTGGTTCTCCAAACTTTCACAGAGTGACATAAGTAGAGGTTCAACTTACTCCTCAGGTTCAGTACAGTGTAGCCGTCAAAGCTAGAATCAGTAGCACTCAGGTGAGAAGAACGGGAAGCAGATATACCAGTCAGCTGGCAGTGTCCTCCCAGGACTAGCCTATCTGGCTGCCACGCCTGAATGTTTGCAACCTCGGCAGAGCTCTGCAGGCGCAATTGTGTAGAAATGCAAACTGAGTACTGTTGCCAAACGTCACGGGGGTAGATGACAACACGGAGGATTTACACGGAGATGTTCACCCGGGTCACACGGAGGCCTGCCGACAGCAAGATTCTGGAATTATTCCTAAGAAGCCTGGAAAGCAGTGAAACACTCCTATGTTGCAATAACTCAGAACCTCATTCTGAGTGTTCCCGGCAGAGGTCATTCAGCTGAACACAACCGTGGACTAATTAGAGGCTGATATAGCCAGTGCCGTGAATAGGCCTGGATGGATAGTGGTCGCATGCCAAACAACTGAGGTCTGGTTCTACAAACTGTCAAAGGGTGCCATAAGTAGGGGTTCAACTTACTCCTCAGGTTGAGTAGAGTGTAGCCGTCAAAGCTGGAATCAGTAGCACTCAGGTGAGAAGAACGGGAAGCAGATATACCCAGATAGATGGCAGTGTCCTACGGGGACAAGCCTATCAGGCTGCCACGCCTGAATGTTTGCAACCGCGGCAGAGCTCTGCAGGTGCAATTGTGCAGCAATGCAAACTGCCCACCCTTGCCAAACTACACGGGGGTTGAAGAAACCACGGAGGAGTTACAAGGAGATGTTCACCCGGGACACCCAGAGGCCTGCCGGCGGCAAGATTGTGTAATTCTTCCTAAGAATCCTGGAAAGCAGTGTATTGGTCTTATGTTGCAATAACTGAGAACCTCATTCTGAGTTTTCCCTGCAGAGGTCATTTGGCTGAACACAACCCTGGACTAATTAGAGCCTGAAATATCCGATGCCGTCCATAGCCCTGGATGGACAGTGGTTGCGTGCCAAACAACTGAGGTCTGGTTCTCCAAACTTTCACAGAGTGCCATAATTGGAGGTTCAACTTACTCCTCAGGTTGAGTAGAGTGTAGCCATCAAAGATGGAATCAGTAGCACTCAGGTGAGAAGAACGGGAAGCAGATATACCCAGTCAGCTGGCAGTGTCCTTCGGGGACAAGCCTATCTGACTGCCACGCCTAAATGTTTGGATCCGCAGCAGAGCTCTGCAGGCGCAATTATGCAGCAATGCAAACTTACGTACCCTTGCCAAACTTCACTGGGGTAGAAGAAACCACGGAGGATTTACAAGGAGATGATCACCCAGGACACTGGGAGGCCTGCCGGCAGCAAGATTCTGGAATTCTTCCTAAGAAGCCTGGAAAGCAGTGAAACATTCCTGTGTTGCAATAACTCAGAACCTCATTCTGAGTTTTCCCGGCAGAGGTCATTTGGCTGAACACAACCGTGGACTAATTAGAGCCTGATATATCCTATGCCGTCCATAGGCCTGGATGGACTGTGGTGGCGTGCCTAACAACTGAGGTCTGGTTCTCCAAACTTTCACAGAGTGCCATAAGTAGAGGTTTCATTCACTGCTCAGGTTGAGTAGAGTGTAGCCGTCAAAGCTGGAATCAGTAGCACTCAGGAGAGCAAAAAGGGTCGCAGATATACCCAGTCAGCTGGCAGTGTCCTAAGGCGACAAGCCTATCTGGCTGCCACGCGAGTATGTTTGCAACCGCGGCAGAGTACTGCAGGCACAATTGTGCAGTAATGCAAACTGCGTACCCTTGCCAAATTTTTGGGGGTAGAAGAAAACACGGAGGATTTACAAGGAGATGTTCACCCGGGACACAAGGAGGCCTGCCGGCAGCAAGATTCTGGAATTCTTCCTAAGAAGCCTGGAAAGCAGTGAAACTCTCCTATGTTGCAACAACTCAGAACCTCATTCTCAGTGTTTCCGGCAGAGGTCATTTGGTTGAACACATTCGTGGACTAATTAGAGCCTGATATAGCCAGTGCAGTCCATAGGCCTGGTTGGACAGTGGTACGTTCCAAACTACTGAGGTCTGGTTCTGCAATCTTTCACAGAGTGCCATAAGTGGAGGTTCCACTTACTCCTCAGGTTGAGTAGATTGTAGCTGTCAAAGCTGGAATTAGTTGCACTCGGTTGAGAAGAACGGGAAGCAGATATACCCAGTCAGCTGGCAGTGTCCTATGGGGACAAGCCTATCTGGCTGCCAAGCCTGAATGTTTGCAACCGGGGTAGAGTTCTGCAGGTGCAACTGTACACCAATGCAAACTGCTTACCCTTGCCAAACGTCATGGGGGTCGAAAAAACCACGGAGGAGTCACAAGGAGATGTTCACACAGGACACCCGCAAGCCTGACAGCAGTAAGATTCTGGAATTCTTCCTAAGAAGCCTGAAAAGCAGTGAAACCCTGCTATGTTGCAATAACTCAGAACCTCATTCTGAGTGTTTCCGGCAGAGGTCATTTGGCTGAACACAACGGTGGACTAATTAGAGCCTGATATAGTCAGTGCCATCCATACACCTGGATGGACAGTGGTCGTGTGCCAAAAAACTGAGGTCTGGTTCTCTAAACTTTCACAGAGAGCCATAAGAGAAGGTTCAACTAACTCCTCAGGTTGAGTAGAGTGTAGCCGTCAAAGCTGGAATCAGTAGCACTCAGGTGAGAAGAAGGGGAAGCAGATATACCCAGTCAGCTGGCAGTGTCCTACGGGGACAAGCCTATCTGGCTGCCATGCCTGAAAGATTGGAAACGCGGCAGAGCTCTGCAGGCGCATTTGTGCAGCAATGCAAACTGTGAACCCTTGCCAAACTTCACGGGGATAGAAGAAACCACAGCGGATTTACAAGGATATGTTGACCCAGGACACCTGGAGGCCTGCCGGCAGCAGTTGAGAAGAATGGGAAGCAGATATACCCAGTCAACTGGCAGTGTCCTACAGGGACAAGCCTATCTGGCTGCCACGCCAGTATGATTGCTACCACGGCAGAGCTCTGCAGGCGCAATTGTGCAGCAATTCAAACTGCGTACCCTTGCCAAACTTCACAGGAGTTGAAGAACCACAGAGGAGTTACAAGGAGATGTTCAACTGGGACACCTGGAGGCCTGCCGGCAGCAAGATGCTGGAACTCTTCCTAAGAAGCCTGGAAAGCAGTGAAACGCTCCTATGTTGCAATAACTCACAACCTCATTCTGAGTGTTCCCGGCAGAGGTCATTCAGCTGAACAAAACCGTGGACTAATTAGAGCCTGATATAGCCAGTGACATCCATAGGCCTGGATGGAGGTTGGTCGTGTGCCAAACAACTGAGGTGTGGTTCTCCAAACTTTCACAGAGTGCCATAAGTGGAGGTTCAACTTACTCGTAAGGTTGAGTAGAGTGTAGCCCTCAAAGCTGGAATCAGTAGCACTCAGGTTAGAAGAACGGGAAGCAGATATACCGAGTCAGATGGCAGTGTCCTATGGGGACAAGCCTGTCTGGCTGCCTCGCCTGAATGTTTGCAACCACGTCAGGGCTCTGCAGGCGCAATTGAGCCAAAATTCAAACTGCTTACTCTTGCCAAACTTCACGGGGGTAGAAGAAACCATGGAGGAGTTACAAGGAGATGTTCACCAGGGACAGCCGGAGGCCTGCCGGCAGCAAGATTCTGGAATTCTTCCTAAGAAGCCTGGAAAGCAGTGAAACGCTCCTGTGTTGCAATAACTGAGAACCTCATTCTTAGTGTTCCTGGCAGAGGTCATGCGGTTGAACACAACTGTGGACTAATTAGTGCCTGATATAGCTAGTGCCGTCCATAGGCCTGGATGGACAGTGGTTGCGTGCCAAACAACTGAAGTCTGGTTCTCCACAGTTTCACAGAGTGCCATAAGTAGAGGTTCAACTTACTCCTCAGGTTGAGTAGAGTGTAGCCGTTAAAGCTGGAATCAGTAGCACTCAGGTGAGAAGAACGGGAAGCAGATATTCCCGGTCAGCTGGCAGGGTCCTACGGGGCCAAGCCTATCTGGCTGCCACTCCTGAATGTTTGCAACCGGGGCAGAGTTCTGCAGGCAAAACTGTGCAAACGGCGTACCCTTGCCAAACTTCACGGGGGTAGAAGAAACCATGGAGGAGTTACAAAGAGATGTTCACCCGGGACACCGGAGGACTGCCGGCAGAAAGATTCTCTAATTCTTCGTAAGGAACCTGGAAAGCAGTGAAACGCTCCTATGTTGCAACTACTCAGAACCTCATTCTGAGTGTTCCCCGCAGATGTCATTCGGCTGAACACAACCGTGGACTAATTAGAGCGTGACATAGCCAGTGCCGTCCATGGGCCTGGATGGAAAGTGGTGGCGTTCCAAATAACTGAGGTCTCGTTCTCCAAACTTTCACAGAGTGCCATAAGTGAAGGTTCAACTTACTCCTCAGCTTGAGTAGAGTGTAGCCGTCAAAGCTGGAAACAGTAGCACTCAGGTGAGAAGAACGGGAAGCAGATATACCCAGTCAGCTGGCAGTGTCGTACGGGGACAAGCCTATATGGCTGCCACGCCTGAATATTTGCAACCACGTCAGAGCTCTGCAGGCGCAATTGTGCAGCAATTCAAACTGTGTACCCTTGCCAAACTTCACGGGGGAAGAAGAAACCATGGAGGAGTTATAAGGAAATGTTCACCCGGGACATCCGGAGGCCCACCGGCAGCAAGATTCTCCATTCTTCCTAAGAAGCCTGGAAAGCAGTGAAACGCTCCTATGTTGCAATAACTCAGAACCTCATTCTGAGTGTTCCCGGCAGAGGTCAATCGGCTGAAAACAACCGTGGACTAATTAGAACCTGATATAACCCGAGCCGTCCTTAGGCCAGGATGGACAGTGTTCGCGTGCCAAACAACTGAGATCTGGTTCTCCAAACCTCCACAAAGTGCCATAAGTAGATGTTCTACTTACTCCTCAGGTTGAGTAGAGTGTAGCTGTCAAAGCTGGAATTAGTAGCACTCAGGTGGGAAGAACAGGAAGCAGATATACCCAGTCAGCTACCAGTGTCCTACGGGGATAAGCCTATCTGGCTTCCACCCCTGAATGTTTGCAACCGTGGCAGATCTCTGCAGGCGCAATTGTGCAGCAATGCAAACTGCGTACCCTTGCCAAACTTCACGGGGGTAGAAGAAAGCACGGAGGATTTACAAGGAGATACTCAAGCGGGACAACGTGAGGCCTGCCGGGAGCAAGATTCTGGAATTCTTCCTAAGAAGCCTGGAAAGCAGTGAAACGGTCATATGTTACAAACTCAGAACCTCATTCTGAGTGTTCCCTGCAGTGGTCATTCGACTAAACACAACCGTGGACTAATCAGAGCCAGATATAGTCAGTGGCGTCCATACGCCGGGATGGACAGTGGTCCCCTGCCAAACAACTGAGGTCTGGTTCTCCAAACTTTCACAGAGTGCCATAAGTAGAGGTTTCATTCACTACTCAGGTTGAGTAGAGTATAGCCGTCAAAGCTGGAATCAGTAGCACTCAGGAGAGCAAAAAGGGTTGCAGATATACCCAGTCAGGTGGCAGTGTCCTAAGGGGACAAGACTTTCTGGCTGCCATGCGAGTATGTTTGCAACCGTGGCAGAGTACTGCAGGCACAATTGTGCAGTAATGCAAACTGCGTATACCTTGCCAAATTTTTGGGGGTAGAAGAAAACACGGAGGATTTACAAGGAGATGTTCACCCAGGACACAAGGAGGCCTGCCGGCAGCAAGATTCTGGAATTCTTCCTAAGAAGCCTGGAAAGCAGTGAAACGCTCCTATGTTACAATAACTCAGAACCTCATTCTGAGTGTTCCCGGCAGAGGTCATTCGGCTGAACACAACCATGGACTAATTAGAACGTGATATAGCCAGTGCCGTCCATAGGCCTGGATGGACAGTGGTCGCGTGCCAAACAAGTGAGGTCTGGTTCTCCAAACTTTCACAGAGTGCCATTAGTAGAGGTTCACCTTACTCATTAGGTTGAGTAGAGTATAGCCGTCAAAGCTGGAATCAGTAGCACTCAAGTGAGCAGAACGGGTCGCAGATATACCCAGTCAGCTGGCAGTGTTCTACGGGGACAAGCCTATCTGGCTGCTACATCTGAATGTTTGCAACCATGGCACAGCTCTGCAGGCACAATTGTGCAGCAATGCAAACTGGGTACCATTGCCAAACTTCACGGGGGTAGAAGAAACCACAGAGGAGTTCCAAGGAGATGTTCACCTGGGACACCCGGAGTCCTGCCGGCAGCAAGATTCTGGAATTCTTCCTAAGAAGCCTGGAAAGCAGTGAAACGCACCTACGTTGGAATAATTCAGAAACTCATTCTGAGTGTTCCCGGCATAGGTCATTCGGCTGAACACAACCGTGGACTACTTAGACCCTGATATAGCCAGTGCCGTCCATACACCTGGATGGGCAGTGGTCGTGTGCTAAACAAATGAGGTCTGGTTCTCCAAAATTTCACAGAGTGACATAAGTAGAGGTTCTACTTACTCCTCAGGTTGAGTAGAGTGTAGCCGTCAAAGCTGGAATCAGTTACACTCAGGTGAGAAAACGGGACACAGATATACCTAGTCAGCTGGCAGTGTCCAACGGGGACAAGCCTATCTGGCTGCCACGCCTGAATGTTCGCAACAGCGGCAGAGCTCTGCATGCGTAATTGTGCAGCAATAAAAACTACGTACCCTTGCCAACTTCACAGAGGTAGAAGAAACCATGGAGGATTTACAAGGAGATGGTCACCCGAACACCCTGTGGCCTGCCGGCAGCAATATTCGGGAATTCTTCCAAAGAAGCATGGAAAGAAGTGAAACGCTCCTATGTTGCAATAACTCAGAAAATATTCTGAGTGTTCCGGGCAGAGATCATTCGGCTGACCACAACCGTGGACTAATTTGAGCCTGATATAGAAAGTGCCGTCCATAGGCCTGGATGGACAGTGGTCGCATGCCAAACAACTGAGGTCTGGTTCTCCAAACTTTCACAGAGAATCATAAGTAGTGGTTCAAATTACTCCTCGGGTTGAGTAGAGTGTAGCAGTCAAAGCTGAAATCAGTAGCACTCAGGTGAGAAGAACGGGAATCAGATATACCCAGTCAGCTGGAATTGTCCTAGGGGGACAAGCCTATCTGGCTGCCACTCCTGAATATTTGCAATCATGGCAGAGTTCTGCAGGCCCAATTGTGCAGCAATGCAAACTGAGTACCCTTGCCAAACTTCACGGGGGTAGAAGAAACCACGGAGGATTTACAAGGAGATGTTCACACCTGACAACTGGAGGCCTGCCAGCAGCAAGATTCTGGAATTCTTCCTAAGAAGCATGGAAGGCAGTGAAACGCTCCTATGTTGCAATAACTCAGAACCTCATTCTGAGTGTTCCCGGCAGAGGTCATTCGACTGAACACAACCGTGGACTCATTAGAGCCTGATATAGCCAATGCCGTCCATAGGCCTGGATGGACAGTGGTCGCGTGCAAAACAACTGAGGTCTGGTTCTCCAAATTTCACAGAGTGCCATAAGTAGAGGTTCAGCTTACTCCTCAGGTTGAGTAGAGTGTAGCCGTCAAAGCTGGAATCAGTAGCACTCAGGTGAAAATTGGAAGCAGATATGCCCAGTCAGCTGGCAGTGTCCTACGGGTACAAGCTTATCTGGCTGCCACGCCTGAATGTTTGCAACCGCGCAGAACTCTGCAGGCACAGTTGTTCAGCAATGCAAACTGCGTACCCTTGCCAAAGTTCATGGGGGTAGAAGAAACCACGGAGGAGTTACAAGGAGGTGTTCACCCGGGATACCTAGAGGCCTGCCGGCAGCAAAATTCTGGAATTCTTCCTAAGAAGCCTGACAAGCAGTGAAATGCTCCTATGTTGCAATAACACAGAAGCTCATTCTGAGTGTTCCCGGCAGAGGTCATTCGGCTGAACACAACCGTGGACTAATCAAAGCCTGATATAGACAGTGCCGTCCATAGGTCTGGATGGACAGGGGTCCCGTGCCAAACAACTGAAAACTGGTTCTCCAAACTTTCACAGAGTGCCACAAGTAGAGGTTCAACTTACTCCTCAGGTTGAGTGGAGTGTAACCGTCAAAGCTGGAGTCAGTAGCACTCAGGTGAGACGAACGGGAAGCAGATATACCCAGGCACCTGGCAGTGTCCTTCGGGGACAAGCCTATCTGGCTGCCACGCCTGAATGTTTGCAACCACGGCAGAGATCTGCAGGCGCAATTGTCCAGCAATGCAAACTGCATGCCCTTGACAAACTTCACAGGGGTATAAGAAACCACGGAGGATTTACAAGGAGATGTTCACCCGGGACACGCGGAAGCCTGCTGGCAGCAAGATTCTGGAACTCTTCCTAAGAAGCCTGGAAAGCAGTGAAATGCTACTATGTTGCAATAACTCAGAACCTCATTCTTAGTATTCCTGGCAGAGGTCATTCGGCTGGACACACCCGTGGACTAATCAGAGACTGATATAGCCAGTGCTGTCCATAGGCCTCAATGGACAGTGGTCGCGTGTCAAACAACTGGGGTCTGGTTCTCCAAACTTACACACAGTGCCATAAGTAGAGGTTCAACTTACTCCTCAGGTTGAGAAGAGTGTAGCCATCAAATGTGGAATCAGTACCACTCAGGTGAGAAGAACGGGAAGCAGATATACCCAGTCAGCTGGCAGTGTCCTACGGGGACAAGACTATGTGGCTGCCCCGGCTGAATGTTTGCCACCGGGGCAGAGTTCTGCAGGCGCAATTGTACAGCAATGCAAACTGCATACCCTTGAAAAAATTCACGGGTGTAGATGAAACCGCAGGGGAGTTATAAGGAGATGTTCACCCGGGACACCCGGAGGCCTGCGGGCAGCAAGATTCTGGAATTCTTCCTAAGAAGCCTGGAAAGCAGTGAAATGCTCCTATGTTGCAAGAACTCAGAACCTCACCCTAGTGTTCCCGGCAGAGGTCATTTGGATGAACACAACCATGGACTAATTAGAACTTGATATAGCCAGTGCCGTCCATAGGCTTAGATGGACAGTGGTCACGTGCCAAACTACTGAGGTCTGGTTCTCCAAACTTTCACTGAGTGCCATAAGGAGAGGTTCAACTTACTCCTCAGTTTGAGTAGAGTGTAGCGGTCAAAGCTGGAATCCGTAGCACTCAGTTGAGAAAACGGGACATACGTATACCTATTCAGCTGGCAGTGTCCTACGGGGACAAGCCTATCTGGCTGCCCTGCCTGAATGTTTGCAACCCTGGTAGAGCTCTACAGGCGCAATTGTGAAGCAATGCAAACTGCATACCCTTGCCAAACTTCATGGCGGTAGATGAAACCACACAGGAGTTACAAGGAGGTGTTCACCCCGGATAACTGGAGGCCTGCGGTCAGCAAGATTCTGGAATTCTTTCTAAGAAGCATGGAAAGCAGTGAAACGCTCCTATGTTGCAATAACTGAGAACCTCATTCTGAGTGTTCCCTGCAAGAGGTCATTCGGCTGAACACAACTGTGGACTAATTAGAGCCTGATATAGCCAGTGCCTTCCATAGGCCCGGATGGACACTGGTCGCGTGCCAAACAACTGAGTTCTGGTTCTCCAAACTTTCACAGAGTGCCATGAGTAGAGGTTCAACTTACTCCTCAGGTTGAGTAGAGTGTAGCCGTCAAAGCTGGGAACAGTAACAATCAGGTGAGAAGAACGTGAAGCAGATATACCCAGTCAGCTGTCAGTGTCCTACAGGGACAAGTCTATCTGGCTGCCACTCCTGAATGTTTGCAACCGTGGCAGAGCTCTGCAGGCGCAACTCTGCAGCAATGCACACTGCCTACCCTTGCGAAAATACACGGGGGTAGAAGAAACCACGCAGGATTTACAAGGAGATATTCACCCGGGACACCCCGAAGCCTGCCAACAGCCAGATTCTGGAATTCTTCCTAAGAAGCCTGGAAAGAAGTGAAACGCTCCTATGTTGCAATAACTCAGAACCTCATTCTGAGTGTTCCCGGCAGAGGTCACTCGGCTGAACACAACCGTTTACTAATTAGAGCCTGATATATACAGTGCAGTCCATAGGCCTGGATTGACAGTGGTCGCGTGCCAAACAACTGAGGTCTGGTTCTCCACACTTTCACAGAGTACCATAAGTAGAGGTTCAACTTACTCCTCAGGTTGAGTAAAGTGTAGCCATCAAAGCTGCAATCAGTAGCACTCTGGTGAGAAGAACGGAAAGCAGATATGCCCAGTCAGCTGGCAGTGTCCTACTGGGACAAGCCTATCTAGCTGCCACACCTGAATGTTTTCAACCGCGGCAGAGCTCTGCAGGCGCAAATCTGCAGTAATGCAAACTGTGAACCCTTGCCAATCTTCATGGGGGTAGAAGAAACCACAGAGGATTTACAAGGAGATATTCACCCCGGACACCTGGAGGCCTGCAGGCAGCAAGATTCTGGAATTCTTCCTCAGAAGCTTGGAAAGCAGTGAAATGCTCCTATGTTGAAATAACTCAGAACCTAATTCTGAGTGTTCCCTGGCAGAGGTCATTCGGCTGAACAAAACCATTTACTCATTAGAGCCTGATACAGCCAGTGCCATAAGTACAGGTTCAATTTACTCCTCAGGTTGAGTAGAGTATAGCGGTCTGAGTAGAGTGTAGCCTTCAAAGCTGGAATCAGTAGCACTCAGGTGAGAAGCACGGGAAGCAGATATACACAGTCAGCTGGCAGTGTCCTACTGGGACAAGCTTATCTGGCTACCACGCCTGAATATTTGCAACCGCTGCAGAGCTCTGCAAGCGCAATTGTGCAGCAAAGCAAACTGCGTACCCTTGCCAAATTCCCCGGGGGAGGAGAAACGGATAATTTACAAGGAGATATTTACCCTGGACACCCAGAGGCCTGTCGGAAGCAAGATTCTGGAATTCTTCCGAAGAAGTATGGAAAGCATTGAAACGCTCCTATGTTGCAATAACTCAGAACCTCATTCTCAGTGTTGCCAGCAGAGGTCATTCGGCTCACCATAACCGTGGACTAATTAGAGCCTGATATAGCCAGTGCGGTCCGGAGGCTTGGATGGACAGTGGTCGCGTGCAAAACAACTGAGGTTGAACTTACTCCTCAGGTTGAGTAGAGTGTAGCCGTCTGAGTAGAGTGTAGCCGTCAAAGCTGGAATCAGTAGCACTCAGGTGAGAAGAACAGGAAGCAGATATACCCAGTTAGCTGGCAGTGTCCTATGGGGACAAGCCTATCTGGCTGGCATGGCTGAATGTTTGCAACTGCAGCAGAGCTCTGCAGGCGCAATTGTGCAGCAATGCAAATGGCATACCCTTGCCAAACTTCACTGGGGTAGAAGAAATCACGGAGGAGTTACAAGGAGATGTTCACCGGGACACCCGGAGGACTGCTGGCATCATGTGAGAAGAATGGGAAGCAGATATACCCAGTCAACTGGCAGTGTCCTATGGGGACAACCTACCTGACTGCCACGCCTGAATGTTTGCAAATGCGGCAGAGCTCTGCAGGCGCAATTTTACAACAATGCAAACACCGTACCTTTGCCAAACTTCACTGGGGTAGAAGAAACCACGGAGGACTTACAAGGAGATGTTCACCTGGGACACCCGGCGGCCTGCTGGCAGCAGGTGAGAAGAACTGGAAGCAGATATGCCCAGTCAGCTAGCAGTGTGCTACGGGGACAAGCCTACCTGGCTGCCACGCCTGAATGTTTGGAACCGTGGCAGAGCTCTGCAGCCTCATTTGTGCAGCAATGCAAACTGCATAACCTTGCCAAACTTCACGGGGGTAGAAGAAACCACGGAGATGTTACAAGGAGATTTTCACCCGGGACACCTGGAGGCCTGCCGGCAGCAAGAATCTGGAATTCGTCCTAAGAAGCCTGGAAATCAGTGAAACGCTCCTCTGTTGCAACAACTCAGAACCTCATTCTGTGTGTTCCTGGCAGAGGTCATTCGGCTGAACACAACCGTGGACTAATTAGAGCCTGATATATCCAGTGCCGTCCATAGGCCTGGATGGACAGTGGTCGCATGCCAAACAACTGAGGTCTGGTTCTCCAAACTTTCTCAGAGTCCGATAAGTAGAGGTTCAATTTACTCTTCAGGTTGAGTAGAGTGTAGCCGTCAAAGCTGGAAACAGTAGCACTCAGGTGAGAATCACGGGAAGCAAATATACATAGTCATCTGGCAGTGTCCTCTGGGGACAAGCCTATCTGGCTTCCACGCCTGAATGTTTGCAACTGCGGCAGAGCTCTGCAGGAGCAATTGTGCAGCATTGCAAACTCCGTACCCTTGCCAATCTTCATGGGAGTAGAAGAAACCACGGAGGAGTTAAAAGGAGATGTTCACCCGGGACACCCGGAGGCCTGCCGGCAGCAAGATTCTGGAATTCTTCCTAAGAAGCTTGGAAAGCAGTGAAACGTTCCTATGTTGCAATACCTCAGAACCTCATTCTGTGTGTTCCCGGCAGACGTCATTCGCCTGAACACAACCGTGGACTAATTAGAGCCTGATATAGCCAGTGCCATCCATAGGCCTGGATGGAGGGTGGTCGCGTGCCAAACAACTGAGGTCTGGTTCTACAAACTTTCACAGAGTGCGCTAAGTGGAGGTTCAACTTACTCCTAAGGTTGAGTAGAGTGTAGCCGTCAAAGCTAGAATCAGTAGCACTCAGGTGAGAAGAACGGGAAGCAGATATACAGAGTCAGATGGCAGTGTCCTCCCGGGACAAGCCAATCTGGCTGCCATGACTGAATGTTTGCAACCGCAGCAGAGCTCTGCAGGCGCAATTGTGGAGCAATTCAAACATCATACCCTTGCCAAACTTCACAGGGGTAGAAGAAACCACGGAGGATTTACAAGGAGATGTGAACCCGGGACACCTGGAGGCCAGCCGGCATCAGGTGAGATGAACGGGAAGCAGATATACCCAGTCATCTGGCAGTGTCCTAAGGGGACAAGCCTACCTGACTGCCACGCCTGAATGTTTGCAACTGCGGCAGAGCTCTGCAGGCGCAATAGTGCAACAATATAAACTCCGTACCCTCGCCAAACTTCACTGGCATAGAAGAAACCACGGAGGAGTTACAAGGAGATGTTCATACGGGACACGCGGAGGCCTGCCGGCAGCAGGTGAGAAGAACGGGAAGCAGATATACCCAGTCAGCTTGCACTGTCCTACAGGGACAAGCCTACCTGACTGCCAGGCTTGAATGTTTGCAACTGCGGCACAGCTCTGCAGGCAAATTGTGCAGCAATGCAAACGGCATACCCTTGCCAAACTTCACGGGGGTAGAAGAAACCACGGAGGAGTTACAAAGAGAGGTTGACCCGGGACACCCGGAGGCCTGCCAGCAGCAAGTTTCTGGAATTCTTCCTAAGAAGCCTGGAAAGCAGTGAAACGCTCCTATGTTGCAATAACTCAGAAGCTCATTATGAGTGTTCCCCGCGGAGGTCATTCGGCTGAACACAACCTTGGAGTAATTAGAGCCTGATATATCCAGTGTCGTCCATGGGCCAGGATGGAGGGTTGTCGTATGCCAAACAACTGAGGTCTGGTTCTCCAAACTTTCACAGAGTGCCATAAGTAGAGGTCCAACTTACTCCTCAGGTTGAGTAGAGTGAAGCCATGAAAGCTGGAATAAGTAGCACTCAGGTAAGAAGAACGGGAAGCAGATATACCCAGTCAGCTGGCAGTGTCCTACGTGGACAAGCCTATCTGGCTGCCACGCCTGAATGTTTGCAACAGCGGAAGACTCTGCAGGCGCAATTGTGCAGAATTGCAAACTGCGTACCCTTGCCAAACTTCATGAGGGTAGAAGAAACCACGGAGGGTTTACAAGAAGATGATCACCTGCGTCACCCGAAGACCTGCTGGCAGCAAAATTCTGGAATTCTTCCCATGGAGCCTGGAAAGCAGTGAAACGGCCCAATGTTGCAATAACTCAGAACCTCATTCTGAGTGTTTCCAGCAGAGGTCATTTGGCTGAACACAACCGTGGACTAATTAGAGCCTGATATAGACAGTGCCGTCCATAGGCCTGGATGGACAGGGGTCCCGTGCCAAACAACTGAAAACTGGTTCTCCAAACTTTCACAGAGTGCCATAAGTAGAGGTTCAACTTACTCCTCAGGTTGAGTGGAGTGTAACCGTCAAAGCTGGAATCAGTAGCACTCAGGTGAGACGAACGGGAAGCAGATATACCCAGTCACCTGGCAGTGTCCTTCGGGGACAAGCCTATCTGGCTGCCACGCCTGAATGTTTGCAACCACCAGGCAGAGATCTGCAGGTGCAATTGTCCAGCAATGCAAACTGCATGCCCTTGACAAACTTCACAGGGGTATAAGAAACCATGGAGGATTTACAAGGAGATGTTCACCCGGGACACGCGGAAGCCTGCTGGCAGCAAGATTCTGGAACTCTTCCTAAGAAGCCTGGAAAGCAGTGAAATGCTACTATGTTGCAATAACTCAGAACCTCATTCTGAGTATTCCCGGCAGAGGTCATTCGGCTGGACACACCCATGGACTAATCAGAGTCTGATATAGCCAGTGCAGTCCATAGGCCTGGATGGACAGTGGTCGCGTGCCAAACAACTGAGGTCTGGTTCTCCAAACTTTCACAGAGTGCCATAAGTAGAGGTTCAACTTACTCCTCAGGTTGAGTAGAGTGAAGTCATGAAAGCTGGAATAAGTAGCACTCAGGTAAGAAGAACGGGAAGCAGATATACCCAGTCAGCTGGCAGTGTCCTACGTGGACAAGCCTATCTGGCTGCCACGCCTGAATGTTTGCAACAGCGGAAGACTCTGCAGGCGCAATTGTGCAGAATTGCAAACTGCGTACCCTTGCCAAACTTCATGAGGGTAGAAGAAACCACGGAGGGTTTACAAGAAGATGATCACCTGCGTCACCCGAAGACCTGCTGGCAGCAAAATTCTGGAATTCTTCCCATGGAGCCTGGAAAGCAGTGAAACGGCCCAATGTTGCAATAATTCAGAACCTCATTCTGAGTGTTTCCGGCAGAGGTCATTTGGCTGAACACAACCGTGGACTAATTAGAGCCTGATATAGACAGTGCCGTCCATAGGCCTGGATGGACAGGGGTCCCGTGCCAAACAACTGAAAACTGGTTCTCCAAACTTTCACAGAGTGCCATAAGTAGAGGTTCAACTTACTCCTCAGGTAGAGTGGAGTGTAACTGTCAAAGCTGGAATCAGTAGCACTCAGGTGAGACGAACGGGAAGCAGATATACCCAGTCACCTGGCAGTGTCCTTCGGGGACAAGCTTATCTGGCTGCCACGCCTGAATGTTTGCAACCACCAGGCAGAGATCTGCAGGTGCAATTGTCCAGCAATGCAAACTGCATGCCCTTGACAAACTTCACAGGGGTATAAGAAACCACGGAGGATTTACAAGGAGATGTTCACCCGGGACACGCGGAAGCCTGCTGGCAGCAAGATTCTGGAACTCTTCCTAAGAAGCCTGGAAAGCAGTGAAATGCTACTATGTTGCAATAACTCAGAACCTCATTCTGAGTATTCCCGGCAGAGGTCATTTGGCTGGACACACCCATGGACTAATCAGAGTCTGATATAGCCAGTGCAGTCCATAGGCCTGGATGGACAGTGGTCGCGTGCCAAACAACTGAGGTCTGGTTCTCCAAACTTTCACAGAGTGCCATAAGTAGAGGTTCAACTTACTCCTCAGGTTGAGTAGAGTGTAGCCGTCAAAGCTGGAATTAGTAGCACTCAGGTGAGAAGAACGGGAAGCAGATATACCCAGTCACCTGGCTATGTCCTACGGGTATAAGCCTTTCTGGCTGCCAGGCCTGAATGTTTGCAACCGCGGCAGAGCTCTGCAGGGGCAATTGTGCAGCAATGCAAACTGTGTACCCTTGCCAAACTTCACAGGCGTAGAATAACCACGGAGGATTTATAAGGAGATGTTCCCCCAGGACACACGGTGGCCTGCCGGCAGCAAGATTCTGGAATTCTTTGTAAGAAGCCTGGAAAGCAGTGAAACCCTGCTATGTTGCAATAACTCAGAACCACATTCTGAGTGTTTCCGGCAGAGGTCATTCGGCTGAACACAACCGTGGACTAATTAGAGCCTGATATATTCAGTGCTGCCCATAGGCCTGGATGGACAGTGGTCGAGTGTCAAACAACTGGGGTCTGGTTCTCCAAACTTACACACAGTGCCATAAGTAGAGGTTCAACTTACTCCTCAGGTTGAGAAGAGTGTAGCCATCAAACGTGGAATCAGTACCACTCAGGTGAGAAGAACGGGAAGCAGATATACCCAGTCAGCTGGCAGTGTCCTACGGGGACAAGACTATGTGGCTGCCCCGGCTGAATGTTTGCCACTGGGGCAGAGTTCTGCAGGCGCAATTGTGCAGCAATGCAAACTGCATACCCTTGAAAAAATTCACGGGTGTAGATGAAACCGCAGAGGAGTTATAAGGAGATGTTCACCCTGGACACCCGGAGGCCTGCGGGCAGCAAGATTCTGGAATTCTTCCTAAGAAACCTGGAAACCAGTAAAATGCTCCTATGTTGCAAGAACTCAGAACCTCATCCTGAGTGTTCCCGGCAGAGGTCATTCGGCTGAACACAACCGTGGACTAATTAGAGCTTGACATAGCCAGTGCCATCCATATGCCTGGATGGACAGTGGTCGTGTGCCAAACAACTGAGGTCTGGTTCTCCAAACTTTCACAGAGTGCCAGAAGTGGAAGTTCAACTTACTCCTCAGCTTGAGTAGAGTGTAGCGGTCAAAGCTGGAATCAGTTGCACTCAGGTCAGAAGAACGGGAAGCAGATATACCCAGTCAGCTGGCAGTGTCCTACGTGGACAAGCCTATCTGGCTGCCCTGCCTGAATGTTTGCAACCGTGGCAGAGCTCTGCAGGCACAATTGTGCAGCAATTCAAATGGCATAACCTTGCCAAACTTCACGGTGGTGGAAGAAACTACGGAGGAGTTACAAGGAGCTGTTCACCCGGGACACCCGGAGGCCTGCCGGCAGCAAGATTCTGGAATTCTTCCTAAGAAGCCTGGAAAGCAGTGAAACCCTGCTATGTTGCAATAACTCATAACCTCATTCTGAGTGTTCCTGTCAGAGTACGTTCGGCTGAACAAAACCATGGACTAATTAGAGCCTGATATAGCCATTGCCGTCCATACGCCTGGATGGACAGTGGTCGTGTGCCAAACAACTGAGGTGTGGTTCTCCAGACTTTCACAGAGTGCCATAAGTGGAGGTTCATCTTACTCCTCAGCTTGAGTGGAGTGTGGCCGTCAACAAGATTGTGTAATTCTTCCTAAGAAGCCTGGAAAGCAGTGCAACGGTCCTATGTTGAAATAAATGAGAACCTCATTCTGAGTGTTCCCCGCAGAGGTCATTCGCCTGAACACACCCGTGGACTAATTAGAGCCTGATATAGCCAGTGCCGTCCATATGCCTGGATGGACAGTGGTCACGTGCCAAACAACTGAGGTCTGGTTCTCCAGACTTTCACAGAGTGTCATGAGTGGAGGTACAACTTACTCCTCAGGTTGAGTAGAGTGTTTCCCTCAAAGCTGGAATCAGTAGCACTCAGGTGAGAAGAACGGGAAGCAGATATACCCAGTAAGCTGGCAGTGTCCTACGGGGACAAGCCTATCTGGCTGCTACGCCTGAATATTTGGAACCGTAGCAGAGCTCTGCAGGCACAATTTTGGAGCAATGCAAAATGCGTACCCTTGCCAAACTTCACGGGGGTAGAAGAAACCACGGAGGAGTTACAAGATGTTCACCTGGGTCACCCGGAGGCCTGCCGGCAACAAGATTATGGAAGTCGTCCTAAGAACCCTGGAAAGCAGTGAAACGTTCCTATGTTGCAATAACTCAGAACCTCATTCTGAGTTTTCGGGGCAGAGGTCATTCGGCTGAACACAACCGTGGTCTAATTAGAGCCTGAGATAGCCAGTGCCCTCCATAGGCCTGGATGGAATTTGGTGGCATGCCGAACAACTGAAGTCTTGTTCTCCAGACTTTCACAGAGTACCATAAGTGGAGGTTCAACTTACTTCTCAGGTCAGTAGAGTGTAGCCATCAAAGCTGGATAAGTAGCACTCAGGTGAGAAGAACGGGAAGCAGATATACCCAGTCAGCTGGCAGTGTCCTACGGGGACAAGCCTATCTGGCTGCCATGCCTGAATGTTTGCAACCGCGGCAGAGCTCTGCAGGCGCAATTTTGCTGCAATGCAAAATGCGTACCCTTGCCAAACTTCACCGGGGTAGAAGAAACCTAGAAGGAGTTACAAGGAGATGTTCACCCAGGACACCCAGAGGCTTGTCGGCAGCAAGATTCTGGAATTCTTCCTAAGAAGCCTGGAAAGCAGTGAAACCCTCCTATGTAGTAATAACTCAGAACCTCATTCTGAGTGTTCCCAGCAGAGGTCATTCGGCTGAACACAACCGTGGAGTAATTAGAGTCTGATATAGCCAGTGCTGTCCATAGGCCTGGATGGACAGTGGTCACGTGCCAAACAACTGAGGTCTAGTTCTCCAAACTTTCACAGAGTGCCATAAGTAGAGGTTCAACTTACTCCTCAGTTTGAGTAGAGTGTAGCCCTCAAAGCTGGAATCAGTAGCACTCAGGTGAGACGAATGGGAAGCAGATATACCCAGTTAGCATGGAGTGTCCTACGGGGACAAGCCTACCTGACTGCCACACCTGAATATTTGCAACTGCAGCAGAGCTCTGCAGGCGCAATTGTGCAGCAATGCAAATGGCATACCCTTGCCAAACTTCACTGGGGTAGAAGAAATCACGGAGGAGTTACAAGGAGATGTTCACCGGGGACACTCGGAGGACTGCTGGCATCATGTGAGAAGAATGGGAAGCAGATATACCCAGTCAACTGGCAGTGTCCTATGGGGACAAGCCTACCTGACTGCCACACCAGAATGTTTGCAACCACGGCAGAGCTCTGCAGGCGCAATTGTGCAGCAATTCAAACTGCGTATCCTTGCCAAACTTCACTGGGGTAGAAGAAACCACGGAGGATTCATAAGGAGATGTTCACCAGGAAACACCCGGAGGACTGCCAACAGCCAGATTCTGGAATTCTTCCTAAGAAGCCTGGAAAGCAGTGAAACGCTCCTATGTTGCAATAACTCAGAACCTCATTCTGAGTGTTCCCGGCAGAGGTCACTCGGCTGAACACAACCGTTTACTAATTAGAGCCTGATATATACAGTGCAGTCCATAGGCCTGGATTGACAGTGGTCGCGTGCCAAACAACTCATGTCTGGTTCTCCACACTTTCACAGAGTGCCATAAGTAGAGGTTCAACTTACTCCTCAGGTTGAGTAGAGTGTAGCCATCAAAGCTGCAATCAGTAGCACTCAGGTGAGAAGAACGGAAAGCAGATATACCCAGTCAGCTGGGAGTGTCCTACTGGGACAAGCCTATCTGGCTGCCACACCTGAATGTTTGCAACCGCAGCAGAGCTCTGCAGGCGCAATCTGCAGCAATGCAAACTGCGTACCCTTGCCAAAATTCATGGGGGATAGAAGAAACCACGGAGGATTTACAAGGAGATGTTCACCCGGGACACCCTAAGTCCTGCCAACAGCCAGATTCTGGAATTCTTCCTAAGAAGCCTGGAATGCACTGAAACACTCCTATGTTGCAATAACTCAGAACCTCATTCTGAGTGTTCCCGGCAGAACTCATTTGGCTGAACACAACCGTTTACTAATTAGAGCCTGATATAGACAGTGCCGTCCATAGGCCTGGATGGACAGTGGTCGCGTGCCAAACATCTGAGGTCTGGTTCTCCAAACTTTCAGAGTGCCATAAGTAGAGGTTCAAATTACTCCTCAGGTTGAGCAGAGTGTAGTGGTCTGAGTAGAGTGTAGCCGTCAAAGCTGGAATCAGTAGCACTCAGGTGAGAAGAACGGGAAGCAGATATACCCAGTTAGCTGGCAGTGTCCGACAAGGACAAGCCTATCTCCCTGCCAACTCTGAATGTTTGCAACCACAGCAGAGGTCTGCAGGCACAATTCTGCAGCAATGCAAACTGCGTACCCTTGCCAAACTTCACGGGGGAAGAAGAAACCACGGAGGATTTACAAGGAGTTGTTCACCAGTTACACCCGGAGGCTTGGCGGCAGCAAGATTCTGGAATTCTTCCTAAGAAGCCTGGAAAGCAGTGAAACGCTCCTATGTTGTAATAACTCAGAACTTCATTCTGAGTGTTGCCGGCAGAAGTTATTCGGCTGAACACAACCGTGTACTAATTAGAGCCTGATATAGCAAGTGCCGACCATAGACCGGTATGGAGAGTGGTCGCGTGCCAATCACCTGAGGTCTGGTTCTCCAAATTTTCAAAGAGTGCCATAAGTAGAGGTTCAACTTACTCCTCAGGTTGAGTAGAGTGTAGCCGTCAAAGCTGGAATCAGTAGCACTCAGGTGAGAAGAATGGGAAGCAGATATACCCAGTCAGCTGGCACTGTCGTACGGGGACAAGCCTATCAGGCTGCCACACCTGAATGTTGCAACCGAGGCAGAGCTCTGCAGGCACAATTGTGCAGCAATGAAACTAGGTACCCTTGCCAAACTTCACGGGGGTAGAAGATACCAGGGAGGATTTACAAGTAGATGATCACCCTGGACACCCGGAGGGCTGCCGGCATCAAGATAATGGAATTTTTCCTAAGAAGCCTGGAAAGCAGTAAAATCCTCCTATGTTGCAATAACTCAGATCCTCATTCTGAGTGTTCCCGGCAGAGGTCATTCAACTGAACACAACCGTGGACTAATTAGAGCCTGATATATCCAGTGCTGACCATAGGCCTGGATGGACAGTAGTCGCGTGCCAAACAACTGAGGTCTGGTTCTCCAAACTTTCACAGAGTGCCATAAGTAGAGGTTCAACTTACTGCTCCAGTTGAGTATAGTGTAGCCGTCAAAGCTGGAATCAGTTGCACTCAGGTGAGAAGAACGGGAAGCAGATATACCCAGTCAGCTTGGAGTGTCCTAGGAGGCCAAGCCTATCTTGTTGCCATGTCTGAATTTTTGCAACCGCGGCAGAGCTCTGCCGGCGCAATTGTGCAGCAATTCAAACTGCATACCCTTGCGAAACATCATGGGGGTAGAAAAACCACGGAGGAGTTACAAGGACATGTTCACCCGGGACACCCGGAGGCCTGCCAACAGCAAGTTTCTGAAATTCTTCCTAAGAAGCCTGGAAAGCAGTGTAATGCTCCTATGTTGCAATAACTCAGAACCTCTTTGTGAGTGTTCCAGGCAGAGGTCATTTGGCTGAACACATCCGTGGACTAATTAGAGCTTGATATAGCCAGTGTCGTCCATAGGCCTGGATGGACAGTGGTCGCGTGCCAAACAACTGAGGCCTGGTTCTCCAAACTTTCACAGAGTGCTATAAGTAGAGGTTCAACTTACTCCTCACGTTGAGTAGAGTGTAGCGGTCAAAGCTGGAATCAGTAGCATTCAGGTGAGAAGAACCGGAAACAGATATACCCAGTCAGCTGGCAGTGTCCCACAGGGACAAGCCTATCTGGATGACACGCCTGAATGTTTGCAACCACAGCAGAGGTCTGCAGGCAAAATTGTGCAGCAATGCAAACTGCGTACCCTTGCCAAACTTCACGGGGGTACAAGAAACCACGGAGGATTTACAAGGAGTTGTTCACCAGTGACACCCGGAGGCCTGCCAGCAGAAAGATTCTGGAATTCTTCCTAAGAAGCCTGGAAAGCAGTGAAACGCTCCTATGTTGCAATAACTCAGAATGTCATTCTGAGTGTTGCCGGCAGAGGTCATTTGGCTGAACACAACCGTGGACTAATTAGAGCCTGATATAGCCAGTGCCGACTATACGCCTGGATGGACAGTGGTCGCGTGCCAAACAACTGAGGTCTGGTTCTCCAAACTTTCACAAAGTGCCATAAGTAGAGGTTAAACTTACTCCTCAGGTTGAGTAGAGTATAGCCGTCAAAGCTGGAATCAGTAGCACTCAGGTGAGAAGAACGGGAAGCAGATAGACCCAGTCAGCTGGCAGTGTTCTACTGGGACAAGCCTATCTGGCTGCCATGCCTGAACGTTTGCAACCGTGGCAGAGCTCTGCAGGTGCAATTGTGCAACAATGCAAACTGTGTACCTTTGCCAAACTTCACGGGGGTAGAAGAAACCACGGAGGATTTACAAGGAGATGTTCATCCGGGACACCCAGAGGCCTGTCGGCAGCAAGATTCTGGAATTCTTCCTGAGAAGCCTGGAAAGCATTGACACGCACCTATGTTGCAATAACTCAGAACCACATTCTGAGTGTTCCCGGCAGAGGTCTTTCGGCTTAACAGAACTGTGGACTAATTGGAGCCTGATATAGCCATTGTCGTCCATAGGCCTGGATGGACAGTGGTCGCGTGCCAAACAACTGAGGTCTGGTTCTCCACACTTTCACAGAGTGCCATAAGTAGAGGTTCTACTTACTCCTCAGGTTGAGTGAATGGAGCCGTCAAAGCTGGAATCAGTAGCACTCAGGTGAGAAGAAAGGGAAGCAGATATACCCAGTCAGCTGGCATTATCCTACAGTGACAAGCCTATATGGCTGCCACGACTGAATGTTTGCAACCACGGCAGAGCTCTACAGGCCCAATTGTCCAGCAATGCAAAATTCGTAACCTTCCCAAACTTCTCGGGGGTAGAAGAAACGACTGAGGGTTTAAAATGAGATGCTCACCCGGGACACCAGGAGGCCTGCTGTGAGTAAGATTCTGAAATTCTTCCTAAAAAGCCTGGAAAGCAGTGAAACGCCACTATGTTGCAATAACTCAGAACCTCACTCTGAGTGTTCCCCAAAGAGGTCATTCGGCTGAACACAACTGTGGACTAATTAGAGCCTGATATAACCAGTTCCGTCCAAAGGACTGGAAGGACAGTGGTCAGGTGCCAAACAACTGAGGTCAGGTTCTCCAAACTTTCACAGAGTGCCATAAGTAGATCTTCAACTTACTCCTCAGGTTCAGTAGAGTGTAACCGTCAAAGCCTGAATCAGTAGCACTCAGGTGAGAAGAACGGGAAGCAGATATACCCAGTCAGCTGGCAGTATACTACGGGGACAAGCCTATCTGGCTGCCATGCCTGTATGTTTGCAACCGCGGCAGAGCTCTGCAGGCTCAATTGTGCAGCAATGCAAACTGCGGACCCTTGCCAAACTTCATCGGGGTAGAAGAAACCACGGAATATTTACAAGGAGATCTTCTCCGGGGACACCCGGAGGCCTGCCGGCAGCAAGATTCTGGAATTCTTCTTAAGAAGCTTGGAAAGCAGTGAAACGCTCCTATGTTGAAATAACTCTAACCTCATTCTGAGTGTTCTGGGCAGAGGTCATTCTGCTGAACAGAACCGTGAACTAATTAGAGGCTGATATAGCCAGTGCCGTCCATAGGCCTGGATGGACAGTGGTCGAGTGTCCAACAACTGGGGTCTGGTTCTCCAAACTTACACACAGTGCCATAAGTAGAGGTTCAACTTACTCCTCAGATTGAGAAGAGTGTAGCCATCAAACGTGGAATCAGTACCACTCAGGTGAGAAGAACGGGAAGCAGATATACCCAGTCAGCTGGCAGTGTACTACAGCGACAAGCCTATCTGGCTGCCACGCCTGAATGTTTGGAACCGCAGCAGACCTCTGCAGGTGCAATTGTGCAGCAATGCAAACTGCATACTCTTGCCAAACTTCACCATGATAGAAGAAACCACGGAGGAGTTACAAGGTGATGTTCACTAGGGACACCCGGAGGCCTGCCGTCAGCAAGATTCTGGAATTCTTATTAAGAAACCTGGAAAGCAGTGAAACACCCCTATATTGCAATAACTTAGAACCTCATTCTGTGTGTTCCTGGCAGAGGTCATTCGCCTGAACACAACCATGGACTAATTAGAGCCTGATATAGCCAGTGACGTCCATAGGCATGGATGGAGAGTGGTCGCCTGCCAAACAACTGAGGTCTGGTTCTCCAAACTTTCACAGAGTGCCATAAGTAGAGGTTCAACTTACCCCTCAGGTTGAGTAGAGTGTAGTCTTCAAAGCTGGAATCAGTAGCACTCAGGTGAGAAATAGGGGAAGCAGATATACCAGTCAGCTGGCAGTGTCCTCTGGGGACAAGCCTATCAGGCTGCCATGCCTGAATGTTTGCAACAGCGGCAGAGCTCTGCAGGCACAATTGTGCAAACTGTGTACCCTTGACAAAATACACGGGGGTAGAAGAAACCACGGAGGATTTACTAGGAGATGTTCACCCGGGACACGCGGAGGCCTGCCGGCCTCAAGATTCTGAAATTCTTCCTAAGCAGCCTGGAAAGCACTGAAACGCTCCTATGTTGCAATAACTCAGAACCTCATTCTGAGTATTCCCAGCAGAGGTCATTCGACTGAACACAACTGTGGACTAATGAGAGCCTGAAATTGCCAGTGCCGTCCATAGGCCTGGATGGACAGTGGTCCCCTGCCAAACAACTGAGGTCTGGTTCTCCAAACTTTCACAGAGTGCCATAAGTAGAGGTTGAACTTACTCCTGAGGGAGAGCAGAGTGTAGCCGTCAAAACTGGAATCAGGAGCACTCAGGTGAGGAGAACGGGAAGCAGAAATACCCAGTCAGCTGACCGTGTCCTAGGGGGGAAAGACTATCTGGCTGCCACTCCTGAGTGTTTGCAACCGCGGCAGAGCTCTGCAGATGCAATTGTGCAGCAATGCAAACTGCATACCCTTGCCAAACTTCACGGGGTTAGAAGAAACCAAGGAGGATTTACAAGGAGATGTTCACCCGGGACACCCAGAGGCCTGCTGACAGCAAGATTGTGGAATTCTTCCTAAGAAGCCTGGTTAGTACTGAAACGCTCCTGTGTTGCAATTACTCAGAACCTCATTCTGAGTGTTCCCGGCAGAGGTCATTCCGCTGAACACACCCGTGGACTAATTAGAGCCTGATATAGCCAGTGCTGTCCATTGGCCTGAATGGAGAGTGGTCGCTTGCCAAACAACTGAGGTCTGGTTCTCCAAACTTTCACAGAGTGCCATAAGTAGAGGTTCAACTTACTCCTCAGGCTGAGTAGAGTGTAGCCGTGAAAGCTGGAATCAGTAGCACTCAGGTGAGAAGAAAGGGAAGCACATATACCCAGTCAGCTGGCAGTGTCCTACGAGGACAAGCCTATCTGGCGGCCAGGCCTGAATGTTTGGAACTGTGGCAGAGGTCTGCAGGCCCAATTGTGCAGCAATGCCAATTGCGTACCCTTGCCAAACTTCACGAGGGTAGAAGAAACCACGGAGGAGTTACAATTAGATGTTCAAACGGGACACCCGTAGGCCTGCCGTCAGAAGGATTCTGGAATTCTTCCTGAGAAGCCTGGAAAGCAGTGAAACACTCATCTGTTGCAATAACTCAGAACCTCATTCTGAATTTTCCCGGCAGAGGTCATTCGGCTGAACACAACCGTGTACTAATTAGAGCCTGATATAGCCCGTGCTGTCCAGAGGGATGGATGGAGAGTAGTCGCGTGCCAAACAACAGAGATCTGGTTCTCCAAACTTTCAGAGAGTGCCCTAATGAGAGGTTCAACTTACTCCTCAGGTTGAGTAGAGTGTAGCCGTCAAAGCTGGAAACAGTAGCACTCAGGTGAGAAGAACGGGAAGCAGATACACCCAGTCAGCTGGCAGTGCCTTACAGGGACAAGCCTATCTGGCCGCCCCGCCTGAATATTTGCAACCCCGGCAGAGCTCTCCAGGTGCAATTGTGCAGCAATGCAAACTGCGTACCCTTGCCAGAGTACATGGAGGTAGAATGAACCACAGAGGATTTACAAGGAGATGTTCACCCGTAACACCCGGAGGCCTGCTGGCAGCAAGATTCTCGAATTCTTCCTAAGAAGCCAGGAAAGCAGTGAAATGCTCCTATGTTGCAATAACTCAGAACCTGATTCTGAGTGTTCCCGGCAGAGGTCATTCGGCTGAACACAACCGTGGACTAATAAGAGCCTCATATATCCAGTGCCGTCCAGAGGCATGGATGGAGAGTAGTCGCGTGCCAAACAACTAAGATCTTGTACTCCAAACTTTCAGAGAGTGCCATAATAAGAGGTTCAACTTACGCCTCAGGTTGAGTAGAGTGTAGCCGTCAAAGCTAGAAACACTAGCACTCAGGTGAGAAGAACCGGAAGCAGATATTCCCAGTCAGCTGGCAGTGCCCTACGGGGACAAGCCTATCTGGCTGCCCCACCTGAATGTTAGCAACCCCTGCAGAGATCTGCAGGGGCAATTGTGCACCAATGCAAATGGCATACCCTTGCCAAAGTTCATGGAGGTAGAAGAAACCTTGGAGGATTTACAAGGAGATGTTCACCCCGGACACCCGGATTCCTGCCAGCAAAAGATTCTGGAATTCTTCCTCAGAAGCCTGAAAAGCAGTGAAACGCTCCTATGTTGCAATAACTCAGAACCTCATTCTGAGTGTTCCTGGGAGAGGTCATTCCGCTGAACACAACCGTGGACTAATTAGAGACTGATAGAGCCAGTGCCGTCCAAAGGCCTGGATGGACAGTGGTCACATGCCAAACAACTGAGGTGTGGTTCTCCAAACTTTCACAGAGTGCCAAAAATAGAGGTTCAACTTACTCCTCTGGTTGAGTAGTGTGTAGCCGTCAAAGCTGGAAACAGTAGCACTCAGGTGAGAAGAACGGGAAGCAGATATACCCAGTCAGCTGGCAGTGTTCTACGGGGACAAGCCTATCTGGCTGCCATGCCTGAATGTTTGCAACCGCGTCAGAGCTCTCTAGGCATACTTCTGCAGCAATGCAAACTGCGTACCCTTGGCAAAATTCACGGGGGTAGAAGAAACCACAGACGATTTACAAGGAGATATTCACCAGGGACACCCGGAGGCCTGCAGGCAGCAAGATTCTGGAATTCTTCCTAAGAAGCCTGGAAAGCCGTGAAACGCTCCTATGTTGCAATAACTCAGATCCTCATTCTGAGTGTTCCTTGCAGAGGTCATTCGGCTGAACACAACAGTGGACTAATTAGATCCTTATAGATCCAGTGCTGTACATAGGCCTGGATGAACAGTGGTCGCGTGCCAAACAACAGAAGTCGGTTCTCCAAACTTTCACAGAGTGCCATAAATAGAGGTTCAAGTTACTCCTCAGGTTGAGTAGAGTGTAGCTCTCAAAGCTGCAATCAGTAGCTCTCATGTGAGAAGAAGGGGAAGTAGATATACCCAGTCAGCTGGCAGTGTCTTATCGGGACAAGCCAATCTGGCTGCCACGCCTGAATGTTTGTAACCACAGCAGAGCTCTGCAGGCGTAATTGTGCAGCAATGCAAACTGCATACCCTTGCCAAACTTCACGGAGGTAGAAGAAACCACGGGGGACTTACAAGGAGATGTTCACCCAGACCCCCTGTGACTTGCCGGCAGCAATATTCTGGAATTCTTCCAAAGAAGCATGGAAAGCAGTGAAACGCTCCTATGTTGCAATAACTCAGAAAATCATTCTGAGTGTTCTGGGCAGAGATCATTTGGCTGACCACAACCGTGGACTAATTAGAGCCGGATATAGCCAGTGCCGTCCATAGGCTTGGATGGAGAGTGGTCGCGTGCCAAACAACTGAGGTCTGGTTCTCCAAACTTTCACAGAGTATCATAAGTAGTGGTTCAACTTACTCCTCGGGTTGAGTAGAGTGTAGCCATCAAAGCTGGAATCAGTAGCACTCAGGTGAGAAGAACGGGAAGCATATATACCCAGTCAGCTGCTAGTGTCCTACGGGGACAAGCCTATCTGATTGCCACGCCTGAATGTTTGCAACCGCGGCAGAGCTCTGCAGGCGCAATTGTGCAGCAATGCAAACTGCGTACCCTTGCCAAACTTCACGGGGGTAGAAGAAAACATGGAGGAGTTACAAGAAGATGTTCACCCGGGACACCCGGAGGCCTGCCGGCAGCAAGATTCTGCAATTCTTCCTAAGAAACCTGGAAAGCAGTGAAACGCTCCTGTGTTGCAATAACTCTTAACCTCCTTCTGAGTGTTCCCAGCAGAGGTCATTGGGCTGAACACAACCGTGGACTTATTAGAGCCTGATATAGACAGTGCAGTCCATAGGCCTGAATGGACAGTGGTCACGTGCCAAACAACTGAGGTTTGGTTCTTGAAACACACACAGAGTGCCATAATTAGAAGTTCAACGTACTCTGCTGGTTGAGTACAGTATAGCCTTCAAAGGTGGAATCTGTAGCACTCAGGTGAGAAGAACGGGAAGCAGATATACCCAGTCAGCTGGAAGTGTCCTAGGGGGACAAACCTATCTGGCTGCCATGTTTGAATGTTTGCAACAGCGGCACAGCTCTGCAGGCGCAATTGTGCAGCAATGCAAAGTACGTACCCTTGCCAAACTTCACGGGGGTAGAAGAAACCTCAGAGGATTTACAAGGAGATGTTCACCGGGGACTCCAGGAGGCCTGCCAGCAGCAAGATTCTGGAATTCTTCCTAAGAAGCCTTGAAAGAAGTGAAACGCCCCTTTGTTGCAGTAACTCAGAACCTCATTTTGAGTGTTGCCTGCAGACGCCATTCGGCTGAACACAATCTTGGACTAGTTAGAGCCTGATATAGCTATTGCCGTCCATAGGCCTGGATGGACAGTGGTCGCGTGCCAAACAACTGAGGTCTGGTTCTCCAAACTTTCACAGAGTGCCATAAGTAGAGGTTCAACTTACTCCTCAGGTTGAGTAGAGTGTAGCCGTCAAAGCTGGAATCAGTAGCACTCAGGTGAGAACGGGAAGCAGACATACACAGACCGCCGGCAGTGTCCTACGGGGACAAGCCTATCTGGCTGCCACGCCTGAATGTTTTCAACCGCGGCAGAGCTCTGCAGGCACAATTGTTCAGCAATGCAAACTGTGTACCCTTGCCAAACTTCACGGGGATAGAAGAAACCACGGAGGATTTACAAGGAGATATTCACCTGGGACAGCCGGCGGCCTACTGCAGCAAGATTCTGGAATCCTTCCTAAGAAGCCTGGAAATCAGTAAAATGCTCCTATGTTGCAATAAATCAGAACCTCATTCTGAGTGTTCCCAGCAGGTCCTAAATGCTCTACACATTCACCAACGGAAGGACAGGTCTGTAAGGAGAGTTAGACAGCATCTGTCTATCCCAGGCATCTTCGGTCTGAATCCTAGCAGGGCTTAAACCTCCTCACACTGTCCCCATTAACCAGTCCCAATTTTTTCCTTGCAATTCTGGGATTGCTGAGCAGTGTTAGGGAGCTCAGGATGAAAACGATAAGACAGAGCCCTGAGAAATTGGGTACCTTATAACAGAACTGTTTTTTGGCGCCTCAGTTGTGAATACTCTCCACCTTCCATAATGAAGAGACAAGCCACCAAAGAGAAATAGACAGCATATTTCGGTCTCTAGTAGCTCCTATGTGCATCCTGGCTTGGTTCACAGGCCCTCTCTGTATCACCAGCCATAGGTCAAAAGAATCCTTTGAAATATTTGGGAGAGCTGAGGAGGTTTTGGGAGCACAGGATGCAAATAACAAGAAAGAGCACTCTAAACTTGGGGACCGTAAAACATTGTTTTAAGGTCCCCAAGTTTTGAGTGCTCCACACCTTCCCCAAAGGAGAGAAAAGCCGCTAAATAGAAATAGACTGCATTTTTCTCGCCCAGGCAACTCTGGTCTGCATCCGTCAGGGCTTAGTGCCCCCCACACTGTCCACAGAGCCCAGTCCAATTTGTTTCATCCAATTCTGGGAGAGCTGATCTGTGTTAGTCAGCTCAGGATGCAAACGACGTGATAGAGCACTCTGAAATTGGTGACCTTAAAACAGTTTTAAGGTCCCAAAGTGAGGATGCTCTACTCCTTCCCCAATGGAGAGACAAGCCTCTAAAGATATATGGACAGCACCGACCTTTCTCACTAAGCCCTAATCTACATCCTGTTCCATATACTGTCAACAATAACAGGTCCAATTATATTCCTTGCAATTCTGGGAGAGCTGAAAAGTGTTTGGAAGCACAGGATGCAAACGACAAGATAGAGCAACACAGAAATTGGATGCCTTAAAACAAAATTGTTTTTCAGGGCTCAAATTCTCAATGATCTACATCTTCCCCAAAGGAGAGATAAGCCTCTAAATACAAGTAGACCACATTTTTCTAACCCGGGTTTCTCTGGTCTGCATCCTAGCTTGGCTGAAAGCCACTTATACTGTCCATCCACAGGAACCAGTCCAATTTTGTCTTCCAATTCTGGGGGAGCTGACCAGTGTTAGCGAGTTCAGCATGCAAACGAAAGTTTGAGTAAAACAGAGAAAGTCAGATAAGGTGATGTTAATGAAATGAACTCTAAGATATGTATTCGAAAGTTTTTTATTTGCTTTCAAGCGGTTGTTTATGACACATTCATAAGATCATTTCTTTTTTACTTTGTAAGTCCCTCCCCCATTGTATAACAACTGCTTTCACTCTATTTCATGTCGGTATAATTTGTGGAGGGGAAGGGGAAAAACAATTCGTTTAAATAGGGATAGAGGTGGACCCATAGCAAAAATGCGATGTACAAGTCGTTATGTCCAAAACGAACTTTACAACTTTGGTTTGTGAGTGGTAGGGGGTATGGGAGAGGGGAGGACTGTGGGGGAGGGCAGGAGGAGGATGGGAAAAGATGGGAATGGGAAACAAAGAGGATGTTACAATACTTTATAAAAAATGTACTCATTATCTTGCACATGTAATTGTAACCCCTCTGTACATTGTTTGCAAAAAAAATAAATGAACAAATAAATAAATAAATAAATTTAAAAACAAGAAAAGATGGAGCACTGAGAACATGGGGACCTTGAAACCGTTTTAAGGCCCCCAAGCAATGAGGGTTTACTCCTTCCCCAAAGGAGGGACACGCCTCCATAGAGAAATTGACAGCACCAATCTTCCCAAGAAGCTCTGGTCTGCATCCTAGCAAGACAGAAAGTGTCTCATCCTGTCTACAATCACAGGTTCCGTTTTTCTCCTTACCACTGGGAGGATTGAAAAGTTTTTGAGATCTCAGTTTGTAAACGACAAGATAGAGCACTCAGACCTTCGGTGAGGTAAACAATATTGCCCAAGTTCTGAAGGCTCTACAATTCCTCAAAGGAGATACAAGCCACTAAAGAGAAATAGACAGCATGGTTCTATCACAGGCAACAGCGGTCTGCATCCAACAGGGCTTGAAGCCCCTTACACTGTCCACAGTAACAAGTCCGAATTTTTTCCTTGCAATTCAGGGTGGGCTGACCAGTGTTAGGATGCTCAGGATGAAAACGACAAGATAGAGCACTGAGAATGTGGGGAACTTAAAACAAAATTGTTTTATGGCGCCAAGGTTCTGAATGCTCTATACCTTCGAAAAAGAAAAGACCAGCCCCCGAAGAGAAATAGACAACATCATTCGGTTTCTAGCAGCCCCTGTGTGCATCCTGGCATGGTTCAAAGCCCCTCTTGGTGTCACCATCCCCTGGACAATCCTTTTTACTTGCAATTTTGAGAGAGCTGTGGAGGGTTTGGGAGCACAGGATGCAAACAACAAGAGAGAGTTCTCAAAATTTGGAGAACATAAAGAAAATTGTTTTAAGGTCTCCAAGGTCTGAGTGCTCTCAACTTTTCCCAAAAGGAAGACAAGCCACTTAGGAGAAATAGAAAGCATTGTTCTGTCCCAGTCAACTCTGCTCTGAATCTTAGCAGGGCTTAATGACCCTTGCACTATCCACAGTAAACAGTCCAAACTTTGTTCTTCCAATTCTGGGAGAAGTGACCAGTGTTAGGGAGCGCAGGTACAAACGATAAGATAGAGTACTCAGAATATGGGGACCCTAGAACAGTCTTAAGGCTCCCAGGGAAGGAGGGCTCTACACCTTCCCCAAGGAAGAGACACCCCTCCAAAGAGAAATTCACAGCACACATCTTTCCCAAGAAGCTCTGCTCTGCATCCTAGCAATATTGAAAGTGCCTCATTCTGTCTACAATAACAGGTGAATTTTTTTTCCTTTTAATTCTGAGAGAGGTCAAAAGTGTTTAGGAACTCAGGATGCAAAGAATAAGATAGAGCCGGGCACTGGTGGCTCACGCCTGTAATCCTATCTACTCCGGAGCCTGAGATCTGAGGTACACGGTTGCAAGCCAGCCCGGGCAGGAGAGAAGGTGAGACACCTATCTCTAATAAACCACCAGAAAACCGGAAGTGGCGCTGTAGCTCAAGTGGTAGAGCGCTCGCCTTGAGTTGAAGAGCTGAGGGACAATGCCCAGGCCCAGAGTTCAAGCCCCACGACCAACAAAAAAAAAAAAACTATATAGAGCACTCAGAACCTCAGCGATTTAAAACATTATTGTTTGACGGTGACCAGGTTCTAAATGCTCTACACATTCCCCAACGGAAAGACAGGTCAGTAAGGAGAGTTAGACAGCTTCGGTCTATCCCAGGCATCTTCGGTCTGCATCCTAGCAGGGCTTAAACCTCCTCACACTGTCCCCATTAACCAGTCCCAATTTTTTCCTTGCAATTGTGGGATTGCTGAGCAGTGTTAGGGAGCTCAGGATGAAAACGACAAGATAGAGCCCTGAGAACTTGGGTACCTTAAAACAGAACTGTTTTTTGGCGCCTCAGTTGTGAATACTCTCCACCTTCCATAATGAAGAGACAAGCCACCAAAGAGAAATAGACAGCATATTTCGGTCTCTGGTAGCTCCTATGTGCATCCTGGCTTGGTTCACAGGCCCTCTCTGTATCACCAGCCATAGGTCAAAAGAATTCTTTGAAATATTTGGGAGAGCTGAGGAGGTTTTGGGAGCACAGGATGCAAATAACAAGAAAGAGCACTCTAAACTTGGGGACCTTAAAACTTTTAAGGTCCTCAAGTTTTGAGTGCTCCACACCTTCCCCAAAGGAGAGAAAAGCCGCTAAATAGAAATAGACTGCATTTTTCTCGCCCAGGCAACTCTGGTCTGCATCCGTCAGGGCTTAGTGCCCCTCACACTGTCCACAGAGCCCAGTCCAATTTGTTTCATCCAATTCTGGGAGAGCTGATCTGTGTTAGTCAGCTCAGGATGCAAACGACGTGATAGAGCACTCTGAAATTGGTGAAAGTGAGGATGCTCTACTCCTTCCCCAATGGAGAGACAAGCCTCTAAAGATATATGGACAGCACCGACCTTTCTCACTAAGCCCTAATCTACATCCTGTTCCATATACTGTCAACAATAACAGGTCCAATTATATTCCTTGCAATTCTGGGAGAGCTGGAATGTGTTTGAAAGCACAGGATGCAAACGACAAGATAGAGCAACACAGAAATTGGACGCCTTAAAACAAAATTGTTTTTCAGGGCTCAAATTCTCAATGATCTACATCGTCCCCAAAGGAGAGATAAGCCTCTAAATACAAGTAGACCACATCTTTCTAACCCGGGTTTCTCTGGTCTGCATCCTAGCTTGGCTGAAAGCCACTTATACTGTCCATCCACAGGAACCAGTCCAATTTTGTCTTCCAATTCTGGGAGAGCTGACCAGCGTTAGCGAGTTCAGCATGCAAACGAAAGTTTGAGTAAAACAGAGAAAGTCAGATAAGGTGATGTTAATGAAATGAACTCTAAGATATGTATTCGAAAGTTTTTTATTTGCTTTCAAGCGGTTGTTTATGACACATTCATAAGATCATTTTTTTTTACTTTGTAAGTCCCTCCCCCATTGTATAACAACTGCTTTCACTGTATTTCATGTCGCTATAGTTTGTGGAGGGGAAGGGGAAAAACAATTCATTTAAATAGGGATAGAGGTGGACCCATAGCAAAAATGCGATGTACAAGTCGTTATGTCCAAAACGAACTTTACAACTTTGGTTTGTGAGTGGTGGAGGGTATGGGAGAGGGGAGGACTGTGGGGGAGGGCAGGAGGAGGATGGGAAAAGATGGGAATGGGAAACAAAGAGGATGTTACAATACTTTATAAAAAATGTACTCATTATCTTGCACATGTAATTGTAACCCCTCTGTACATTGTTTGCAAAAAAAATAAATGAACAAATAAATAAATAAATAAATTTAAAAACAAGAAAAGATGGAGCACTGAGAACATGGGGACCTTGAAACCGTTTTAAGGCCCCCAAGCAATGAGGGTTTACTCCTTCCCCAAAGGAGGGACACGCCTCCATAGAGAAATTGACAGCACCAATCTTCCCAAGAAGCTCTGGTCTGCATCCTAGCAAGACAGAAAGTGTCTCATCCTGTCTACAATCACAGGTTCTGTTTTTCTCCTTACCACTGGGAGGGTTGAAAATTTTTTGAGATCTCAGGTTGTAAACGACAAGTTATTGCAACATAGGAGCGTTTCACTGCTTTCAATGCTTCTTAGGAAGAATTCCAGAATATTGCTGCCGGCAGGCATCCGGGTGTTCCGGGTGAACATCTCCTTGTAAATCCTCCGGGGTTTCTTCTACACCCGTGAAGTTTGGCAAGGGTACACAGTTTGCATTGCTGTAGAATTGCGCCTGCAGAGCTCTGCCGCAGTTGGAAACATTCAGACGTGGCAGCCAGCTATGCTTGTCCCCGTAGGACACTGCCAGCTGACTGGGTATATCTGCTTCCCATTCTTCTCATCTGAGTGCTACTGATTCCAGCTTTCACGGCTACACTCTACTCAACCTGTGGAGTAAGTTGAATCTCTATTTATGGCACTGTGTGAAAGTTTGGAGAACCAGACCTCTGTTGTTTGGCACGCGACCACTGTCCATCCAGCAGCGTGGAGGGCAATGGCTATATATTGCTCTAATTAGTGCAAGGTTGTGTTCAGCTGAATGACCTCTGCCGGGAACACTAGGAATCAGGTTCTGAGTTATAACAACATAGGATCGTTTCACTGCTTTCAATTCTTCTTATGAAGAATTCCAGAAACTTGCTGCCGGCAGGCCTCCGGGTATCCCTGGTGAACATCTTGTAAATCCTCCGTGGTTTCTTCTATACCCGTGAAGTTTGGCAATGGTACGCAGTTTGCGTTGCTGCACTATTGCGACTGCAGAGCTCTGCTGCGGTTGCAAATATTCAGACGTGGCAGCCAGTGATTCTTGTCCCCGTAGGGCACTGCGAGCTGACTGGGTATATCTGCTTCCCATTCTTCTCACCTAGTGCTAATGATTCCAGCTTTCACGGCTATACTCTACTCAACCTGAGAAGTAAGTTGAACCTCTACTTATGGTACTCTGTGAAAGTTTGGAGAAACAGACCTCAGTTCTTTGGCACACGACCACTATCCATCCAGGACTATGGACGGTACTTGCTATATCTGGCCCTAATTAGTCCACGGTTCTGTTCAGCTGAATGACCTCTGCCGGGAACACTCTGAATGAGGTTCTGAGCTATTCCTACATAGGAGCGTTTCACTGCTTTCAAGGCCTGCCGGCAACAAGATTCTGGAATTCTTCCTAAGGAGCCTTGAAAGCAGTGAAACACACCTATGTTGCAATAACTCAGAACCTCATTCTGAGTGTTCCCAGCAGAGGTCATTCGGCTGAACACAACCGTGAACTAATTAGAGCCAGATATAGCCAGTGCTGTCCATAGTGCTGGATGGACAGTTGTCCCGTGCAAAACAACTGAGGACTGGTTCTCCAAACTTTCACACAGTGCCTTAAGTAGAGGTTCAACTTACTCCTCAGGTTCAGTAGAGTGTAGCCGTGAAAGCTGGAATCAGTAGGTCTCAGGTGAGAAGAACGGGAAGCAGATATACCCAGTCAGCTGGCAGTGTCCTACGAGGACGAGCATATCTTGCTGCCATGTCTGAATGTTTGCAACCACGGCAGAGCTCTGCAGGTGCAATTGTGCAGCAATGCAAACTGCGTACCCTTGCCAAACTTCACGGGTGTAGAAGAAACCACGGAGGATTTACAAGGAGATGTTCACCCGGAACACCCGGAGGCCTGCAGGCAGCAAGATTCTGTAATTCTTCCTAAGAAGCATTGAAAGCAGTGAAACGCTCTTTTGTTGCAATAACTCAGAACCTCATTCTGAGTGTTCCCGGCAGAGGTTATTCAGCTGAACACAACCGTGGACTAATTAGAGCCAGATATAGCCAGTGCAGTCCATAGTGCTGGATGGACAGTGGTCGCGTATCAAACAACTGAGGTCTGGTTCTCCAAACTTTCACAGAGTGACATAAGTAGAGGTCCAACTTACTCCTCAGGCTGAGTAGAGTGTAGCCGTGAAAGCTAGAATCAGTAGCACTCAGGTGAGAAGAACGGGAAACAGATATACCCAGTCATCTGGTGGTTCCAGGCAGCCCTGTTTTGGACAGGGCTCTTTGAGGCTAGCCCCCATCAGTCCACTCAATGCTGGCTTGTACAGGGCTCGAAAGGCTGTTCCCCAGCTGGTCTAGGCAGCCCTGATTTGGACACAGCTCTGTGAGCCGGCCTGCACCGGTCCAGGCAGTGCTGGCTTACACAGGGCTCTGTGAGGTTGGTGCAGTCTGGTCCAGTTGAAGGTGGCATAGACCGGGCTTTGTAAGGCTGACTAGGGCCAGTCAAGGAGCAGCTGGCTTGGAGAAGTCTCTGTGAGGTTGGCCCGGGCCAGTCTAGAAGGAGCTGGCTTGGACAGGGCTCTGTGAGGCTGGCCCAGGCCGGTGCAGGCGTGGCTGGCTTGGACAGCACTTTGAGAGCCTGTCCCACGGAGGCCCAGTCAGTACTGGCATGTACAGTGCACTGTGAGCCTGGCCCATGTTGATCCAGATGGTGCTGGCTTGGACAGGGCAGTGTGAGGCTGTCCCAGGCCAGTCCAGGTGGCCCTGTCATGCACAGGGCTTGTGCAGCTGGCCCCAGGCTGGTCCAGGAGGAGCTGGATTCGACAGGGCTCTGGGAGGCTGGCCCGGCCCAGTCTAGGAGGAGCTGGCTTGGACTGGGCTCTTTGAGGCTGGCCCCCATCGGTCCAGGCGGCGCTGGCTTAGACATGGCTCAAAAGACTGTCCCCACGCCGGTCCAGGTAGTGCTGGCTTAGACAGGCCTCTGTGAGTCTGGTTCAATCTGGTTCAGTTGACGCTGGCTTGGACAGGGCTCTGTGAAATTGCCCCGGACCGGTCAAGGTGCAGCTGGCTTGGACAAGACTCTGAGGCTGGCCCGGTCCTGTCTAGAGGAGCTGGCTTGGACAGGGCTCTTTGAGGCTGGCTCCCATTGGTCCAGGACGTGCTGGCTTGAACAAGCTCGAAAGGCTGTCCCCAGGCTTGTCCAGGGGGCGCTGGCTTGGACAGGACTCTCTGAGCCTGGCCTTGGCCACTTCAGGCAGAGCCGGCTTGGACAGGGATTCTGTGAGGCTGGTCTGGTCGGGTCCAGGGCAGCTGGCTTGGACAAGACTCTGTGAGGCTGGCCCGGGCCAGTCTAGGAGTAGCTAGATTGGACATGGCTCAGAAGGCTGTCCCCGGACTGGTCCAGGCGACCCTGGCTTGGACAGAGCTCTGTGTGCCTGGCCTGCACTGGTCCAGGCAGTGCTGGCTTGCAAATGGCTCTGTGAGGCTGGTGTGGTCTGGTCCAGTTGAAGTTCGCATGGACAGTGCTATGTGAGGTTGGCCAGGGCCAGTCAAGGAGCAGCCGGCTTGAAGAAGTCCCTGTGAGGTTGGCCCGGGCCAGTCTAGGAGGAGGTGGCTTGGACAGGGCTCTGTGAGGCTGGCCCAGGCCGATGCAGGGGTGGCTGGCTTGGACAGGACTTTGAGAGCCTGTCCGCTCTGGTCCAGGCAATACTGGCATGAACAGGGCTCTGTGAGCCTGGACTGTGACAATTCAGGAGGCACTGGTTTGGACAGGGCTCTGTGAGACTGGCCCGGGCCTATCCAGGCGGCGCTGGCTTGTACAGGACTCTCTGAGCCTGGCCTTGGCGACTTCAGGTGGAGCTGGTTTGGACAGGGATTCTGTGAGGCTGGTCTGGTCGGTTCCAGGGCAGCTGACTTGGACAAGACTCTGTGAGGCTGGGCCGGCCCAGTCTAGGAGGAGCTGGCTTGGACAGGGCTCAAGAGGCTGTCCCCGGGCTGGTCCAGGCGACCCTGGCTTGGACAGAGCTCTGTGTTCCAGGCCCGGACCGGTCCCGGTGGTGCTGTCTTTGACAGGGTTCTGTAAACCTGGCCCGCGCCGGTCCAAGTGGCGGTGGATTGTACACGACCCTGTGAGTCTGGTGCAGGCTGGTCCAGGTGGCGCTGCCTGGGACAAGGCTCTGTGAGGCTGGCCCAGAGAGGTCAAGGTGCAGCTGGCTTGGACTAGACTCTGTGAGGCTGGCCCGGCCCAGTCTAGGAGGAGCTATCTTGGACAGGGTTCTTTGAGGCTGGCCTACATCGGTCCAGTCAATGCTGGATTGGACAGGGCTCAACAGGCTGTCCCCAGGCTGATCCAGACGGCCCTGCCTTGGACAGGACTCTGTGAGCTTGGCCCGCTCCAGTCCAGGAGGAGCCGGCTTGGACAGGGTTCTGTGAGACTGGCCGGCGCCGGTCCAGGCAGTGCTGTCTTGGACAGGACCCTGTGAGGCTGGTACAGTCTGGTTCAGTTGGCAATGGCTTGGACAAGGCTCTGTGTGCCTGGCCTGGGCCGGTCAAGGAGCAGCTGGCTTGGACAAGACTCTGTGAGGTTGACCCAGAAAAGTCTAGGAGGATCTGGCTTGGACAGGGCTCGTGAATTTGGCCCGGGCCAGTCTAGGAGGATCTGGCTTGGACAGGGCTCTGTGAGGTTGGCCCGGGCCGGTCCCGGTGGCCCTGTCTCACACAGGGCTTGTGCAGCTGCCCCAGGCTGGTCCAGGAGGAGCTGGCTTCGACAGGTTCTGTGAGGCTGGCCTGGTCAGGTCGAGGAGCAGCTGGCTTGGACAAGACTCTGTGAGGCTGGCCCGGCCCAGTCTAGGAGGAGCTGGCTTGGACTGGGTTCCTTGAGGCTGGCCCCCATTGGTCCAGGCGGCGCTGGCTTGGACATGGCTAGAAAGACTGCCCCATGCCGGTCCAGGTATTGCTGGCTTAGACAGGCCTCTTTGAGCCTGGCCCATGCAGGTCCAGGTAGTGCTGGCATAGACAGGGCTCTGTGAGTCGGGTGCAGTCCAGTTCAGTAGACGCTGGCTTGGTCAGGGCTCTGTGAACCTGGCCCGGGCCAGTCAAGGAGCAGCTGGCTTAGACAAGACTCTGTGAGGTTGGCCCGGGCCAGTCAAGCAGGAGCTGGCATGGACAGGGCTCTGTGAGGCTGGCCCAGGCCTGTTCAAGTGGCCCTGGCTTGGACAGGACTCTCTGAGCCTGGCCTGGGCCGCTTCAGGCAGAGATATCTTGGACAGATCTCTGTGACGCTGGCCTGGTCCAGTCCAGTTGGCGCTGGCTTAGACAGGGCTTCTGAGGATGGCCTGGTCAGGTCGAGGAACAGCTGGCTTGGACAAGACTCTGTGAGGCTGGCCAGCACAGTCTTGGAGGAAATGGCTTGCACAGGGCTCTTTGAGGCTTGCCCTCCTCAGTGCAGGCACTGCTGGTTTGGACAGGGCTCGAAAAGCTGTCCCCAGGGTGGTCCAGGCGGCACTGGCTTGGATAGGGCTCTGTGAGCCTGGCCCAGGCCAGTCAAGGAACAGCTGGCTTGGACAAGACTCTGTGAGGTTGACCCAGGCCAGTCCAAGAGAAGTTGGCTTGGACAGGGTTCTGTTAGCCTGGCCTGGTCCAGTCCAGGAAGAGCTGGCTTGGACAAGGCTCTGTGAGGTTGGTCTGGGCCAGTCTGGTAGAAGCTAGCTGGCTTGGACAGGGCTCTGTGAAGCTGGCCCAGGCCAATGCAGGCATGGCTGGCTTGTATAAGACTTTGAGATCCTGTCCCCCGCTGGTCCAGGTAGTACTGCCATGGATACGGCTCTGTGAGCCTGGCCCGTGACGGTTCAGGCGTCACTGGTTTGGACAGGGCTCTGTGAGACTGGCCCAGGCCTATCCAGGCAGCGCTGGCTTGGACAGGACCCTCTGAGCCTGGCCTTGGTCATTTCAGGCGGAGCTGGCTTGGACAGGGATTCTGAGAGGCTGCTTCAGTCGGGTCCAGGGCAGCTGGCTTGGAAAAGACTCTGTGAGGCTGGCCTGGCCCAGTCCAGGAGGAGCTGGCTTGGACAGGGAACAAGAGGCTGTCCCTGGGTTGGTCCGGGCGACCCTGGCTTGGACAGAGCTCTGTGTGCCTGGCCTGCACAGGTCCCGGCAGTTCTGTCTTGGACAGGGTTCTGTAAACCTGGCCGGTGGCGATGCAAGTGGTGCTGGATTGGACAGGGCCCTGTGAGTCTGGTGCAGGCTGCTCCAGTCCAGGTGGTGCTGCCTTGGACAAGGCTCCGTGAGGCTGGCCCAGTCAGGTCACTGTGCAGCTGGCTTGGACAAGACTCTGTGAGGCTGGCCCGGCCCAGTCTAGGAGGAGCTGGCTTGGACAGGGCTCTGTGAGTCTGGTTCAGTCTGGTTCAGTTGACGCTGGCTTGGACAGGGCTCTGTGAACCTGCCCCAGACCAGTCAAGGTGCAGCAGGTTTGGACAAGACTCTGAGGCTGGCCCAGTCCTGTCTAGAGGAGCTGGCTTGGACAGGGCTCTTTGAGGCTGGCTCCTATTGGTCCAGGACGTGCTGGCTTGAACAGGCTCGAAAGGCTGTCCCCAGGCTTGTCCAGGGTCCCTGCCTTGGACAGGACTCTGTGAGCTTGGCCCGCGCCAGTCCAGGAGGACTAGACTTAGACAGGGTTCTGTGAGACTGGCCGGCGCGGGTCCAGGCAGCCCTGGCTTGGTCAGGGCACTGTGAGTCTGGTGCAGTCTGTTCTAGTTGACACAGGCTTCGATAGGGCTGTGAGCCTGGCCCAGGCCGGTCAAGGAGCAGCTGGCTTGGACAAGACTCTGTGAGGTTGACCCGGGCTAGTCCAGGAGGAGCTGGATTAGACAGGGTTCTGTGATGCTGGCCCGGGCTGGTCCAGGTGGCCCTGTCTCACACAGAGCTTGTGCAGCTGGCCCCAGGCTGGTCCAAGAGGAGCTGGCTTGGACAGGGCTCTGTGAGGCTGGCCTGGTCAGGTTGAGGAGCAGCTGTCTTGTACAAGACTCTGGGAGGCTGGCCCAGCCCAGTCTAGGAGGAGCTGGCTTGGACTGGGCTCTTTGAGGCTGGGCCCCATCGGTCCAGGTGGTGCTGGCTTTGACATGGCTCGAAAGACTGTCCCAATGCCGGTCCAGGTAGTGCTGGTTTAGACAGGCCTCTGTGAGCCTAGCCCATGCCGATCCAGGTAGTGCTGGCTTAGACAGGGCTCTGGTGCAGTCTGGCTCAGTTAACGCAGGCTTGAACAGGGTTCTTTGAGGCTGGCCCTCCTCAGTACAGGCACTGCTAGCTTGGACAGCGCTGGAAAAGCTGTCCCCAGGGTGGTCCAGTTGGCCCTGGCTTGGACAGGGCTCTGTGAGCCTGGCCCAGGCTGGTCAAGGAACAGCTGGCTTGGACAAGACTCTGTGAGGTTGGCCCAGGCCAGTCTAGGAGAAGCTGGCTTGGACAGGGTTCTGTGAGCCTGGCCTGGTCTAGTCCAGGAAGAGCTGGCTTGGACAAGGCTCTGTGAGGTTGGCCCGGGCCAGTCTGGTAGAAGCTAGCTGGCTTGGACACGGCTCTGTGAGGCTGGCCCAGGCCGATGCAGGTGTGGCCGCTTGGATAGGACTATGAGAGCCTGTCCCGCACTGGTCTATGCAGTACTGCAATGGACAGGGCTCTGTGAGCCTGCCCCGAGACGGACCAGGCGGCGCTGGTTTGGACAGGGCTCTGTGAGACTGGCCCGGGCCTATCCAGGGGGCGCTGGCTTGGACAGGACTCTCTGAGCCTGGCCTTGGCCACTTCAGGCGGAGCTGGCTTGGACAGGGATTCTGTGAGGCGGGTCCAGTCGGGTCCAGGGCAGCTGGCTTGGACAAGACTCTGTGAGGCTGGCCCAGCCCAGTCTAGGAGGAGGTGGCTTGGACAGGGCTCTTTGAGGCTAGCCCCAATCGGTTTAGGCAGCGCTGGCTTGCACAGGGCTTGAAAGGCTGTCCCCAGGCTTGTCCAGGGGGACCTGCCTTGGACAGGACTCTGTGAGCTTGGCCTGCGCCAGTCCAGGAGGACTAGACGTAGGGTTCTGTGAGACTGGCCGGCACGGTCCAGGCAACCCTGGCTTGGTAAGGGCACTGTGAGGCTGGTGCAGTCTGGTCCAGTTGACACTGGCTTGGATAGGGCTCTGTGAGTCTGGCCAGGCCGATCAAGGAGCAGCTGGCTTGGACAAGACTCTGTGAGGTTGACCCGGGCTAGTCCAGGAGGAGCTGGATTAGACAGGGTTCTGTGATGCTGGCACAGGCTGGTCCAGGTGGCCCTGTCTCGCACAGGGCTTGTGGAGCTGGCCCCAGGCTGGTCCAAGAGGAGCTGGCTTGGACAGGGCTCTGTGAGGCTGACCAGGTCAGGTCAAGGAGCAGTTGGCTTGTACAAGACTATGTGAAGCTGTCCCGGCCCAGTCTAGGAGGAGCTGGCTTGGACTGGGCTCTTTGAGGCTGGCCCCCATTGGTCCAGGTGGCGCTGGCTTTGACATGGCTCGAAAGACTGTCCCAATGCCGGTCCAGGTAGTGCTGGTTTAGACAGGCCTCTGTGAGCCTGGCCCATGCTGGTCCAGGTAGTGCTGGCTTAGACAGGGCTCTGAGTCTGGTGCAGTCTGGTTCAGTTAACGCTGGCTTGAACAGGGTTCTTTGAGGCTGGCCCTCCTCAGTACAGGCACTGCTAGCTTGGACAGGGCTGGAAAAGCTGTCCCCAGGGTGGTCCAGGTGGCGCTGGCTTGGATAGGGCTCTGTGAGCCTGGCCCAGGCAGGTCAAGGAACAGCTGGCTTGGACAAGACCTTGTGAGGTTGGCCCAGGCCAGTCCAAGAGAAGTTGGCTTGGACAGGGTTCTGTGAGCCTGGCCTGGTCCAGTCTAGGAAGAGGTGGCTTGGACAAGGCTCTGTGAGGTTGGCCCGGGCCGGTCTGGCAGAAGCTAGCTGGCTTGGACAGGGCTCTGTGAAGCTGGCCCAGGCCGATGCAGGCGTGGCTGGCTTGGATAGGACTTTGAGAGCCTGTCCCGTGCTGTCCCATGCAGTAGTGCAATGGACAGGGCTGTGTGAGCTTGGCCCACGACTGATCAGGCGGCGCTGGTTTGGACAGGGCTCTGTGAGGCTGGCCCGGGCCTATCCAGGGGGTGCTGGCTTGGACAGGACTCTCTGAGCCTGGCCTTGGTCACTTCAGGCGGAGCTGGTTTGGACAGGGATTCTGTGAGGCTGGTCCAGTCGGGTCCAGGGCAGCTGGCTTGGACAATACTCTGTGAGGCTGGGCCGGCCCAGTCTAGGAGGAGCTGGCTTGGACAGGGCTCTTTGACGCTAGCCCCCGTCAGTCCAGGCAACGCTGGCTTGCACAGGGCTCGAAAGGCTGTCCCCAGGATGGTCTAGGAAGCCCTGATTTGGACACAGCTCTGTGAGCCGGCCTGCACCGGTCCAGGCAGTGCTGGCTTGCACAGGGCTCTGTGAGGTTGGTGCAGTCTGGTCCAGTTGAAGGTGGCATAGACCGGGCTTTGTAAGGCTGACTAGGGCCAGTCAAGGAGCAGCTGGCTTGGAGAAGTCTCTGTGAGGTTGGCCCGGGCCAGTCTAGAAGGAGCTGGCTTGGACAGGGCTCTGTGAGGCTGGCCCAGGCCGGTGCAGGCGTGGCTGGCTTGGACAGGACTTCGAGAGCCTGTCCCACGGAGGCCCAGGCAGTACTGGCATGGAAAGTGCTCTGTGAGCCTGGCCCATGTTGGTCCAGATGGTGCTGGCTTGGACAGGGCAGTGTGAGGCTGTCCCAGGCCAGTCCAGGTAGCCCTGTCACGTACAGGGCTTGTGCAGCTGGCCCCAGGCTGGTCCAGGAGGAGCTGGAATTGACAGGGCTCTGTGAGGATGGCCTGGTCAAGTCAAGGAGCAGCTGTCTTGGACAGGGCTATTTGAGGCTGGCCCACATCAGTCCAGTCAATGCTGGATTGGACATTGCTTGACAGGCTGTCCCCAAGCTGATCCAGGCGGCCCTGCCTTGGACAGGACTCTTTGAGCTTGGCCCGCTCCAGTCCAGGAGGAGCCGGCTTGGACAGGTTTCTGTGAGACTGGCCGGCGCCGGTCCAGGCAGTGCTGTCTTGGACAGGACCCTGTGAGGCTGGTGCAGTCTGGTTCAGTTGACAATGGTTTGGACAAGGCTCTGTGAGCCTGGTCTGGGCCGGTCAAGGAGCAGCTGGCTTGGACAAGACTCTGTGAGTTTGACCCTGGCCAGTCTAGGAGGATCTGGTATAGACAGGGCTGTGTGAGGTTGGCCTGGGCCGGTCCCGGTGGCGCTGTCTCACACAGGGAGTGTGAAGCTGCCCCAGGCTGTTCCAGGAGGAGCTGGCTTCGACAGGGCTCTGTGAGGCTGTCCTGGTAAGGTCGAGGAGCAGCTGGCTTGGACAAGACTCTGTGAAGCTGGCCTGGCCCAGTCTAGGAGGAGCTGGCTTGGACTGGGTTCCTTGAGGCTGGCCCCCATTGGTCCAGGCGGCGCTGGCTTGGACATGGCTCGAAAGTCTGCCCCACGCCGGTCCAGGTAGTGCTGACATAGACAGGCCTCTTTGAGCCTGGACCATGCAGGTCCAGGTAGTGCTGGCATAGACAGGGCTCTGTGAGCCGGGTGCAGTACGCTTCAGTAGACGCTGGCTTGGTCAGGGCTCTGTGATCCTGGCCCGGGCCGGTCAAGGAGCAGCTGGCTTAGACAAGACTCTGTGAGGTTGGCCCGGGCCAGTCAAGCAGGAGCTGGCATGGACAGGGTTCTGTGAGCCTGTCCCAGGCCTGCCCAAGTGGACCTGGCTTGGACAGGAATCTCTGAGCCTGGCCTGGGCCACTTCAGGCAGAGATATATTGGACAGGGCTCTGTGACGCTGGCCCGGTCCAGTCCAGTTGGCGCTGGCTTAGACAGGGCTTCTGAGGAGGGCCTGGTCAGGTCAAGGAACAGCTGGCTTGGACAAGACTCTTTGAGGCTGGCCCACACAGTCTTGGAGGAAATGGCTTGCACAGGGCTCTTTGAGGCTTGCCCTCCTCAGTGCAGGCACTGCTGGCTTGGACAGGGCTCAAAAAGCTGTCCCCAGGGTGGTCCAGGCGGCACTGGCTTGGATAGCGCTCTGTGAGCCTGGCCCAGGCCAGTCAAGGAACAGCTGGCTTGGACAAGACTCTATGAGGTTGGCATAGGCCAGTCTAGGAGAAGTAGATTTGGACAGGGTTCTGTGAGCCTCGCCTGGTCCAGTCCAGGTAGAGCTGGCTTGGACAAGGCTCTGTGAGGTTGGCCTGGGCCAGTCTGGTAGAAGCTAGCTGGCTTGGACAGGGCTCTGTGAAGCTGGTCCAGGCCAATGCAGGCGTGGCCGGCTTGGATAGGACTTTGAGATCCTGTCCGCCGCTGGTCCAGGTAGTACTGCCATGGATACGGCTCTGTGAGCCTGGCCCGTGACGGTTCAGGCTTCTCTGGTTTGGACAGGGCTCTGTGAGACTGGCCCAGGCCTATCCAGGCAGCGCTGGCTTGGACAGGACCCTCTGAGCCTGGCCTTGGTCACTTCAGGCGGAGCTTGCTTGGACAGGGATTCTGAGAGGCTGGTCCAGTCGGGTCCAGGGCAGCTGGCTTGGACAAGATCTGTGAGGCTGGCCCGGCCCAGTCTAGGAGGAGCTGGCTTGGAAATGGCTCAAGAGCCTGTCCCCAGGCTGGTCCAGGCGACCCTGGCTTGGACAGAGCTCTGTGTGCCTGGCCCGCACTGGTCCTGTTGGTGCTGTCTTGGACAGGGTTCTGTAAACCTGGCCGGTGCCGATCCAAGTGGCGCTGGATTGGACAGGGTCCTGTGAGTCTGGTGCAGGCTGGACCAGTCCAGGTGGTGCTGGCTTGGACAAGGCTCCGTGAGGCTGGCCCAGTCAGGTCGCTGTGCAGCTGGATTGGACAAGACTCTGTGAGGCTGGCCCGGCCCAGTCTAGGAGGAGTTGGCTTGGGCTGGGCTCTTTGATGCTTACCCCCATCGGTCCAGGTGGCGCTGGCTTAAACATGCCAAAAGACTGTCCCCACGCTGGTCCACTTAGTGCTGGCTTAGACAGGCCTCTGTGAGTCTGGTTCAGTCCGGTTCAGGTGACGCTGGCTTGGACAGGGCTCTGTGAACCTGCCCCGAACCAGTGAAGGTGCAGCTGGCTTGGACAAGACTCTGAGGCTGGCCCGGTCCTGTCTAGAGGAGCCGGCTTGGACAGGGCTCTTGAGGCTGGTCCCATTGGTCCAGGACATGCTGGCTTGAACAGGCTCGAAAGGCTGTCCCCACGCTTTTCCATTGGGCCCTGCCTTGGACAGGACTCTGTGAGCTTGGCCCCCACCAGTCCAGGAGGACCACGCTTAGACAGGGTTCTGTGAGACTGGCCGGTGCGGATCCAGGCAGCCCTGGCTTGGTCAGGGCACTGTGAGGCTGGTGCAGTCTGGTCCAGTTGACACTGGCTTGGCCAGGGCTCTGTGAGCCTGGTCCAGGCTGGTCAAGGAGCAGCTGGCTTGGACAAGACTCCGTGAAGTTGACCCGGGATAGTCCAGGAGGAGCTGAATTAGACAGGGTTCTGTGATGCTGGCCTAGGCCAGTCCAAGTGGCCCTGTCTAGCACAGGGCTTGTGGAGCTGGCCCCAGGCTGGTCCAAGAGGAGCTGGCTTGGACAGGGCTCTGTGAGGCTGGCCTGGTCAGGTCGAGGAACAGCTGGCTTGTACAAGACCATGTCAGGCTGTCCCGGCCCAGTCTAGGAGGAGCTGGCTTGGACTGGGCTCTTTGAGGCTGGCCCCCATCGGTCCAGGTGGCGCTGGCTTGGACATGGCTGGAAAGACTGTCCCAATGCCAGTCCGGGTAGTGCTGGTTTAGACAGGCCTCTGTGAGCCTGGCCCATGCTGGTCCAGGTAGTGCTGGCTTAGACAGGGCTCTGAGTCTGATGCAGTCTGGTTCAGTTAACGCTGGCTTGAACAGGGTTCTTTGAGGCTGGCCCTCCTCAGTACAGGCACTGCTAGCTTGGACAGGGCTGGAAAAGCTGTCCCCAGGATGGTCCAGGTGGCGCTGGCTTGGACAGGGCTCTGTGAGCCTGGCCCAGGCTGGTCAAGGAACGGAAAATCTGGCTTGAACAAGACTCTGTGAGGTTGGCCCAGGCCAGTCTAGGAGAAGCTGGCTTGGACAGGGTTCTGTGAGCCTGGCCTGGTCAAGTCCAGGAAGAGCTGGCTTGGACAAGGCTCTGTGAGGTTGGCCCGGGCCAGTCTGGTAGAAGCTAGCTGGCTTGGACGGGGCTCTGTGAGGCTGGCCCAGGCCGATGCAGGCGTGGCTGGCTTGGATAGGACTTTGAGAGCCTATCCCGTGCTGGTCCATGCAGTACTGCAATGGACAGGGCTCTGTGAGCCTGGCCCAGGCCTATCCAGGGGGGCGCTGGCTTGGACAGGACTCTTTGAGCCTAGCCTTGGCCAATTCAGGCGGAGCTGGCTTGGACAGGGATTCTGTGAGGCTGGTCTGGCTGGTTCTAGGGCAGCTGGATTGGACAAGACTCTGTGAGGCTGGCCCGGCCCAGTCTAGGAAGAGCTGGCTTGGACAGTGCTCAAGAGGCTGTCCCCGGGCTGGTCCAGGCGACCCTGGCTTGGACAGAGCTCTGTGTGCCTGGCCCGCACCGGTCCCGGTGGTGCTGTCTTGGACAGGGTTCTATAAACCTGGCCTGGGCCTGTCCAAGTGGCGCTGGATTGTACACGGCCTTGTGAGTCTGGTGCAGGCTGGTCCAGGTGGCGCTGCCTTGCACAAGGCTCTGTGAGGCTGGCCCAGAGAGGTCAAGGTGCAGGTGGCTTGGACTAGACTCTTTGAGGCTGGCCCGGCCCAGTCTAGGAGGAGCTGTTTTGGACAGGGCTCTTTGAGCCTGGCCCACATCGGTCCAGTCAATGCTGGATTGGACAGGGCTCAACAGGCTGTCCCCAGGCTGATCCAGACGGCCCTGCCTTGTACAAAACTCTGTGAGCTTGGCCCGCTCCAGTCCAGGAGGAGCCGGCTTGGACAGGGTTCTGTGAGACTGGCCGGCGCCGGTCCAGGCAGTGCTGACTTGGACAGGACCCTGTGAGGCTGGTGCAGTCTGGTTCAGTTGACAATGGCTTGGACAAGGCTCTGTAAGCCTGGCCTGGGCCGGTCAAGGAGCAGCTGGCTTAGACAAGACTCTGTGAGGTTGACCCGGGCCATTCTAAGAGGATCTGGCTTGGACAGGGCTCTGTGAGGTTGGCCCGGGCCGGTCCCGGTGGCCCTGTCTCTCACAGGGCTTGTGCAGCTGCCCCAGGCTGGTCCAGGAGGAGCTGGCTTCGACAGGGCTCTGTGAGGCTGGCCTGGTCTGGTCGAGGAGCAGCTGGCTTGGACAAGACTCTGTGAGGCTGGCCCGGCCCAGTCTAGAAGGAGCTGGCTTGGACTGGGTTCCTTGAGGCTGGCCCCCATTGGTCCAGGCGGCGCTGGCTTGGACATGGCTAGAAAGACTGCCCCATGCCGGTCCAGGTAGTGCTGGCTTAGACAAGCCTCTTTTAGCCTGGCCCATGCAGGTCCAGGTAGTGCTGGCATAGACAGGGCTCTGTGAGTCGGTTGCAGTCCGGTTCAGTAGATGCTGGCATGGTCAGGGCTCTGTGATCCTGGCCCGGGCCGGTCAAGGAGCAGCTGGCTTAGACAAGACTCTGTGAGGCTGGCCCAGGCCTGTCCAAGTGTCCCTAGCTTGGACAGGACTCTCTGAGCCTGGCCTGGGGGGCTTCAGGCAGAGATCTTGGACAGGGCTCTGTGATGCTGGCCCGGTCCAGTCCAGTTGGCGCTGGCTTAGACAGGGCTTCTGAGGATGGCCTGGTCAGGTCGAGGAACAGCTGGCTTGGACAAGACTCTGTGAGGCTGGGCCACACAGTCTTGGAGGAAATGGCTTGGACAGAGCTCTTTGAGGCTTGCCCTCCTCAGTGCAGGCACTGCTGGCTTGGACAGGGCTCGAAAAGCTGTCCCCAGGGTGGTCCAGGCGGCACTGGCTTGGATAGGGCTCTGTGAACCTGGCCCAGGCCAGTCAAGGAACAGCTGGCTTGGACAAGACTCTGTGCAGTTGGCCCAGGCCAGTCTAGGAGAAGTTGATTTGGACAGGGTTCTGTGAGCCTGGCCTGTTCCAGTCCAGGAAGAGCTGGCTTGGACAAGGCTCTGTGAGGTTGGCCTGGGCCAGTCTGGTAGAAGCTAGCTGGCTTGGACAGGGCTCTGTGAAGCTGGCCCAGGCCAATGCAGGCGTGGCTGGCTTGGATAGGACTTTGAGATGGTGTCCCCCGCTGGTCCAGGTAGTACTGCATGGATACGGCTCTGTGAGCCTGGCCCATGACGGTTCAGGCTTCTCTGGTTTAGACAGGGCTCTGCGAGGCTGGCCCAGGCCTATCCAGGTGGTGCTGGCTTGGACAGGACCCTCTGAGCCAGGCTTTGGTCACTTCAGTCTGAGCTACCTTGGACAGGGATTCTGACAGGCTGGTCCAGTCGGGTCTAGGGCACCTGGCTTGGACAAGACTCTGAGGCTGGCCGGGTTCTGTCTAGAGGAGCTGGCTTGGACAAGGCTCTTTGAGGCTAGCCCCCATTGGTTCAGGACGTGCTGGCTTGAACAGGCTCGAAAGGCGGTCCCCAGGCTTGTCCAGGGGGCCGTGCCTTGGACAGGACTCTGTGAGCTTGGCCCCCGCCAGTCCAGGAGGACTAGACTTAGACAGGGTTCTGTGAGACTGGCCGGCGCAGGTCCAGGCAGCCCTGGCTTGGTCAGGGCACTGTGAGGCTGGTGCAGTCTGGTCCAGTTGACACTGGCTTGGATAGGGCTCTGTGAGCCTGGCCCAGGCCGGTCAAGGAGCAGCTGGCTTGGACAAGACTCTGTGAGGTTGACCCGGGCTAGTTCAGGAAGAGCTGGATTAGACAGGGTTCTGTGATGCTGGCCCGGGCTGGTCCAGGTGGCCCTGTCTCGCACAAGACTTGTGCAGCTGGCCCCAGGCTGGTCCAAGAGGAGCTGGCTTGGACAAGGATCTGTGCGGCTGCCCTGGTCAGGTCGAGGAGCAGCTGGCTTGTACAACACTATGTGAGGCTGTGCCGGCCCAGTCTAGGAGGAGCTGGCTTGGACTGGGCTCTTTGAGGCTGGCCCCCATCGGTCCAGGTGGTGCTGGCTTGGACATGGCTGGAAAGACTGTCCCAATGCCGGTCCAGGTAGTGCTGGCTTAGACAGGGATCTGAGTTTGGTGCAGTCTGGTTCAGTTAACGCTGGCTTGAACAGGGTTCTTTGAGGCTGGCGCTCCTCAGTCCAGGCACTGCTAGCTTGGACAGGGCTGGAAAAGCTGTCCCCAGGATTGTCCAGGTGGCGCTGGCTTGGACAGGGCTCTGTGAGCCTGGCCCAGGCCAGTCAAGTTACAGCTGGCTTGGACAAGACTCTGTGAGGTTGGCCCAGGCCAGTCTAGGAGAAGCTGGCTTGGACAGGGTTCTGTGAGCCTGGCCAGGTAAAGTCCAGGTAGAGCTGGCTTGGACAAGGCTCTGTGAGGTTGGCCCGGGCCAGTCTGGTAGAAGCTAGCTGGCATGGACCGGGCTCTGTGAGGCTGGCCCAGGCCGATGCAGGCATGGCTGGCTTGGATAGGACTTTGAGAGATTGTCCCACGCTGGTCCATGCAGTACTGCAATGGACAGGGCTCTGTGAGCTTGGCCCGGGCTTATCCAGGGGGCGCTGGCTTGGACAGGATTCTCTGAGCCTGGCCTTGGCCACTTCAGGCGGAGCTGGCTTGGTCAGGGATTCTCTGAGGCTGGTCCAGTCGGGTCCAGGGCAGCTGGCTTGGACAAGACTCTGTGAGGCTGGCCTGGGCCAGTCTAGGAGTAGCTGGCTTGGACATGGCTCAAAAGGCTGTCCCCGGGCTGGTCTAGGTGATCCTGACTTACACAGGGCTCTGTGAGCCTGGCCTACACCGGTCCAGGCAGTGCTGGCTTGAAATGGGTTCTGTAAACCTGGCCAGTGCCAGTCCAAGTGGTGTTGGATTGGACAGGGCCCTGTGAGTCTGTTGCAGGCTGGTCCAGTCCAGGTGGCTCTGGATGGACAAGGCTCCGTGAGGCTGGCCCAGTCTTGTTGCGGTGCAGCTGGCTTGGACAAGACTCTGTGAGGCTGGCCCGGCCCAGGCTAGGAGGAGCTGTATTGGACAGGGCTCTTTGAGGCTGGCCCCCATCGGTCCAGTCAGCACTGGCTTGGACAGGGCTCAAAAGGCTGTCCCCTGGCTGGTCTAGGCGATCCTGACTTGCACAGGGCTCTGTGAGCCTGGTCTACACCGGTCCAGGCAGTGCTGGCTTGCAAAGGGCTCTGTGAGGCTGGTGTAGTCTGGTCCAGTTGAAGGTCACATGGACAGTGCTATGTGAGGGTGGCCAGGGGCCGGTCAAGGAGCAGCTGGCTTGAAGAAGTCTCTGTGAGTTTGGCCCGGGCCAGTCTAGAAGGAGCTGGCTTGGACAGGGCTCTGTGAGGCTAGCCCAGGCCGGTGCAGGTGTGGCTGGCTTGGACAGGACTTTGAGAGCCTGTCCCACGGAGGCCCAGGCAGTACTGGCATGGACAGTGCTCTGTGAGCCTGGCCCATGTTGGTCCAGATGGTGCTGGCTTGGATAGGGCAGTGTGAGCCTGTCCCAGGCCAGTCCAGATGGCCCTGTCATGCACAGGGCTTGTGCAGCTGGCCCCAGGCTGGTCCAGGAGGAGCTGGATTTGACAGGGCTCTGTGAGGATGGCCTGGTCAAGTCAAGGAGCAGCTGGCTTGGACAAGACTCTGTGAGGCTGGCCTGGCCCAGTCTAGCAGGAGCTGGCTTGGACTAGGTTCTTTGGGCTGGTCCCTATCAGCCCAGGCAGCGATGGCTTAGACATGGCTCAAAAGACTGTCCCCACGCCGGTCCAGGTAGTGCTGGCTTAGACAGGCCTCTGTGAGTCTGGTTCAGTCTGGTTTAGTTGACGCTGGCTTGGACAGGGCTCTGTGAAATTGCCCCGGACTGGTCAAGGTGCAGCTGGCTTGGACAAGACTCTGAGGCTGGCCGGGTTCTGTCTAGAGGAGCTGGCTTGGACAGGGCTCTTTGAGGCTGGCCCCCATTGGTCCAGGATGTCCTGGCTTGAACAGGCTCGAAAGGCTGTCCCCAGGTTTGTCCAGGGGGCCCTGCCTTGCACAGGACTCTGTGAGCTTGGCCCACGCCAGTCCAGGAGGACTAGACTTAGACAGGGTTCTGTGAGACTGGCCGGCGCGGGTCCAGGCAGCCCTGGCTTGGTCAGGGCACTGTGAGGCTGGTGCAGTCTGGTCCAGTTGACACTGGCTTGGATAGGGCTCTGTGAGCCTGGCCCAGGCCGGTCAAGGAGCAGCTGGCTTGTACAAGACTCTGTGAGGTTGACCCGGGCTAGTTCAGGAAGAGCTGGATTAGACAGGGTTCTGTGATGCTGGCCCGGGCCTGTCCAGGTGGCCCTGTTTCACACACGGTTTGTGCAGCTGGCCCCAGGCTGGTCTAAGAGGAGCTGGCTTGGACAAGGCTCTGTGAGGCTGGCCTGGTCAGGTTGCGGAGCAGCTGGCTTGTACAAGACTATGTGAGGCTGTCCCGGCACAGTCTAGGAGGAGCTGGCTTGGACTGGGCTCTTTGAGGCTGGCCCCCATCGGTCCAGGTGGCGCTGGCTTTGACATGGCTCGAAAGACTGTCCCAATGCCGGTCCAGGTAGTGCTGGTTTAGACAGGCCTCTGTGAGCCTCTCCCATGCTGGTCCAGGTAGTGCTGGCTTAGACAGGGCTCTGAGTCTGATGCAGTCTGGTTCAGTTAACGCTGGCTTGAACAGGATTCTTTGAGACTGGCCCTCCTCAGTACAGGGACTGCTAACTTGGTCAGCGCTGGAAAAGCTGTCCCCAGGGTGGTCTAGGTGGCCCTGGCTTGGACAGGGCTCTGTGAGCCTGGCCCAGGCTGGTCAAGGAACGGAAAATCTGGCTTGAACAAGACTCTGTGAGGTTGGCCCAGGCCAGTCTAGGAGAAGCTGGCTTGGACAGGGTTCTGTGAGCCTGGCCTGGTCCAGTCCAGGAAGAGCTGGCTTGGACATGGCTCGAAAGACTGCCCCACGCCGGTCCAGGTAGTGATGTCTTAGACAGGCCTCTTTGAGCCTGGCCCATGCAGGTCCAGGTATTGCTGGCATAGACAGGGGTCTGTGAGTCGGGTGCAGTCCGGTTCAGTAGACGCTGGCTTGGTCAGGGCTCTGTGAGGCTGGCCCAGGCGTGTCCAAGTGGCCCTGGCTTGGACAGGACTCTCTGAGCCTGGCCTGGGCCGCTTCAGGCAGAGATATCTTGGACAGATCTCTGTGACGCTGGCCCGGTCCAGTCCAGTTGGCGCTGGCTTAGACAGGGCTTCTGAGGATGGCCTGGTCAGGTCGAGGAACAGCTGGCTTGGACAAGACTCTATGAGGCTGGCACACACAGTCTTGGAGGAAATGGCTTGCACTTGGCTTTTGAGGCTTTCCCTCCTCAGTGCAGGCACTGCTGGCTTGGACAGGGCTCGAAAAGCTATCCCCAGGGTGGTCCAGGCGGCACTGATTTGGAGAGGGCTTTGTGAGCCTGGCCCAGGAAAGTCAAGGAACAGCTGGCTTGGACAAGACTCTGTGAGGTGGGCCCAGGCCAGTCTAGGAGAAGTTGTCTTGGACAGGGTTCTGTTAGCCTGGCCTGGTCCAGTCCAGGAAGAGATGGCTTGGACAAGGCTCTGTGAGGTTGGCCTGGGCCAGTCTGGTAGAAGCTAGCTGGCTTGGACAGGGCTCTGTGAAGCTGGCCCAGGCCAATGCAGGCGTGGCTGGCTTGGATAGGACTTTGAGATGGTGTCCCCCCGCTGGTCCAGGTAGTACTGCATGGATACGGCTATGTGAGCCTGGCTTTTGTTGGTCCAGATCGTGCTGGCTTTAAAGAAGAAGAAGACGAAGAAGAAAAAGAAGAAGAAAGAAGAAGAAGAAGAAGAAGAAGAAGAAGAAGAGAAGAAGAAGAAGAAGAAGAAGAAGAAGAAGAAGAAGAAGAAGAAGAAGAAGAAGAAGAAGAAGAAGAAGAAGAAGAAGAAGAAGAAGAAGAAGAAGAAGAAGAAGAAGAAGGAAGAGGAAGAAGAGGAAGAGGAAGAAGAGGAAGATAGAAGAATGAATAAGAAGAGTGAAGGAGAGGAAGAATAGGAAGAGGAAGAAGAACAGGAAGAAGAAGAAGAAGAAGAAGAAGAAGAATAAGAAGAAGAAGAAGAAGAAGAAGAAGAAGAAGAAGAAGAAGAAGAAGAAGAAGAAGAAGAAGAAGAAGAAGAAGAAGAAGAAGAAGAAGAAGAAGACGAAGAAGAAGAAGAAGAAGAAGAAGAAGAAGAAGAATAGGAAGAAGAAGAAGAAGAAGAAGAGAAGAAGAAGAAGAAGAAGAAGAGGAAGAAGAAGAAGAGGAAGAAGAAGAAGAAGAAGAAGAAGAAGAAGAAGAAGGAGAAGAAGAAGAAGAAGAAGAGGAAGAACAAGAAGAAGGAGAAGAAGAGGAAGAAGAAGAAGAAGAGGAAGAAGAAGAAGAAGGAGAAGAAGAAGGAGAGGAAGAAGAAGAAGAAGAGGAAGAAGAAGAAGAAGGAGAAGGAGAAGAAGGAGAAGGAGAAGAAGAAGAAGGAGAAGAAGGAGAAGGAGAAGAAGGAGAAGGTGAAGAAGAAGAAGGAGAAGGAGAAGAAGAAGAGGAAGAAGAAGAAGAAGAGGAAGAAGAAGAAGAAGGAGAAGGCGAAGAAGGAGAAGAGAAGAAGAAGGAGAAGGAGAAGAAGGAGAAGGAGAAGAACGAGAAGGAGAAGGTCAAGAAGAAGAAGAAGAAGAAGAAGAAGAAGAAGAAGAAGAAGAAGAAGAAGAAGAAGAAGAAGAAGAAGAAGAAGAAGAAGAAGAAGAGGAAAGAAGAGAAGAATAGAAGAAGATGAAGAGGCAAGAAGAGATGAAGAGGAAGAAGAGAGAAGAAGAGGAAGAGGAAGAAGAACATGAAGAAGAAGAAGATGAAGAAGAAGAAGAAGAAGATGAAGAAAGAAGAATAATGAAGAAGAAGAAGAAGAAGAAGAAGAAGAAGAAGAAGAAGAAGAAGAAGAAGAAGAAGAAGAAGAAGAAGGAAGAAGAAGGAGAAGAGAAAGAAGAAGAAGAAGAAGAAGAAGAAGAAGAAGAGAAGAAGAAGAAGAAGAAGAAGAAGAAGGAGAAGGAGAAGAAGAAGAAGAAGAAGAAGAAGAGGAAGAAGAAGAAGAAGGAGAAGAAGAAGAAGAAGAAGGGGAAGAAGAAGAAGAAGGAGAGGAAGAAGAAGAAGAAGAGGAAGAAGATGAAGAGAGAGAAGAAGAAGAAGGATAGGAAGAAGAAGAAGAGGAAGAAGGAGAAGAAGAGAGAGGATAGAAGAAGGAGAAGGAGAAGGAAGAAGAGAGAAGAAAGGAGAAGATGAAGAAGAAGATAGAGAGAGAGAAGAAGGAGAAGGAAGAGGAGAAGGAGAAGGAGAGAGAAGGAGAAGGAGAAGGAGAAGGAGAAGGAAGGAGAAGAAGAAGAAGAAGAAGAAGAAGAAGAAGAAGAAGAAGAAGAAGAGAAGAAGAAGAGAAGAAGAAGAAGAAGGTAGAAGTAGAAGAAGAAGAAGAAGTCAGATGAAGAAGAAGATAGAAGATGAAGAAGAAGAAGAAGAAGAAGGAGAGGTAGAAGGATGAAGGTGAAGGAGAAGGAGAAAGGAGAAGGAGAAGGAGAAGGAGGAAGAAGAGAGGAAGAAGAAGGAAGAAGAGGAAAGAAGAAGAAGAAGGAGAAGAAGAAGAAGGAGAGGAAGAAGAAGAAGAGGAGAAGGAGAAGATGAAGATGGAGAAGAAGAGAAGAGAAGGAAGAAGGAGAAGAGAGAAGAAGAGAAGATGAAGAAGGAAGAAGAAGAGAAGAAGAAGAAGAAGAAGAAGAAGAAGAGATGAAGAAGAAGAGAAGATGAAGGAAGAAGAAGAAGAAGAAGAAGATGAAGAGATGATGAAGAAGAAGAAGAAGAAGGAGAAGAAGGAGGAGAAGATGAAGAGAAGAAGAGAAGAGAGAAGAGAAGAAGGAATTAGAAGAAGAAGAGAAGATGGTGAAGGAGACAGGAAGAAGAGAATAGAAGAGAAGAAGAAGAAGAAGAGATGAAGAAGAAGAAGAAGAGAAGAAGAAGAAGAAGAAGGAAGAAGAAGAAGAGAAGAAGAAGAAGAGAAGAAGAAGAAGAAGAAGAAGAAGAAGAAGAAGAAGAAGAAGAAGAGAGAAGAAGAAGAAGAAGAAGAGGAAGAAGAAGAAGAGAAGAAGAAGAAGAAGAAGGAAGGAAGAAGAAGAAGAGGATGAAGAAGAAGAAGAGAAGGAGAAGATGGAAGGAAGAAGAAGGAAGAAGAAGGGAAGAAGTAGAAGAAAGACTGAAGGAGACATGAGAAGAAAGACTAAAGGAAACGAAGAAGAAGAGCATGAGAAGAGGAGAAGGAGGAGGAGAGAAGGAAAGAAGAGAGGAGAAGAGAAGAAGAAGAGATGGAGAGGAAGATAAGAAGAAGGAAGAAGGAGAGAGTAGAAGGAGAGAATGGGAAGGAGCGAAGAAGGGAAGAAAGGCAGAAGAGGAGAAGAAGAGCTAGGAAGGAGAAAGGAGAAGAGGAAGAAGAGAAGGAGAAGAAGATGAAGGTGGTGAAGGAG